>NC_143169.1:28601039-28901039 GCF_047325235.1 Durio zibethinus
ACCACCCATGACATCGTGAGAAGTCCACTAAACCTTATCATTTAGAGGAAAGAGAAGTCATAACAAGGTTTTTGTAGATGAATTTGTAGAAGGATCAATGTTGAAACCCCACTCGATGAACGACCCACGGATGCGTTAACAAAACATCGAGGGGGCGAAGGTGCCCTCGTGCCCCTTCTGACCTCGGGCAGACGAGACGGTCACTTCATGCCCCCTACCGGGTGGGTGAAATGATTGATGTCGTGTCACTCGCTGTCGAACAACGAACCTTTGATGTAAATTGCGCCAAGGAACCAAAACAAAAATAGAGCACGTGCACCATCACCATTCCTTTCACGGTGCGTGCGTGGGTAGTGTCGCGACTCCTTTTGTTGTGAAAAAATGAAAGGACTCTCGACAACAAATATCTCAGCTCTCACATCAATGAAAAACATAGCGAAATGTGATACTTGGTGTGAATTGCGGAATCTCGTGAACCATCGAGTCTTTGAATGCAAGTTGCACCTCTGTCACTTGTCACCACCATAGTAGGCCACTATCCTATCATTGCAAGTTAATAAGATAGAAATTTGAATGATGCATCACTAGCACAAAGGTCGTGCAATCCATCAATTATCATGAATCATAAGAGAAATGAACCAAGCCTATGTCAAACTTTTATCTATTAAATGTATCATTTCCAGAATGTGGGGTTTGTTGTAAGTATTAACACTATAATTACTATGGTTATCCGAGTAGTAGATACCATCAAACAAACTATAACTAATTTAATAAGCCACTCACAATTTCATAGTATGAATTACTTCATTCTTACACATGCATGGCTTAATCTTTAAGACAAGCATATGACTACTGGTAGGATCAACCAAGTAACTTTCTTTTAGGATGTTGGCACAACATGGACCTCAATGCATTAATTGAGTGGTAGATAGGGCCAACATAGAGCACAAGTGTCATGCATGCCGAGCACATAAAATACGTAGCATCGAACAAATAAGGGTCAAAAGCTAGTGCTTACAAAACATTTTGCATTCAAGAACATGATCGAACACTAGTGCAGCAATGCAGCCATGGAGGTTTAGGTGTCATGCTTGGGACACGAGGCACAATTAAGGTTCAACCCATAGCCTTTAAGGACACAAGATGGATGAGGGATGGCAAGACATCTAGTTTTCATCAGTTTAGGCATGAAACATAAGATTCTGATTGTGCCCTCATAGCATGATGACCACATGGATGGGCAGATTGAAGAGGATGATAGGTCAATAGTTTGATGCATCAAGCATGGAGCCTGCCAACATGCACAACCATAACACCACTCATATGTCCATTGCGTACAAGTAGTAGCATCTATGCACATTGATGCATAACCCACCCATTCAATTACTTAATGAATGAGTATAAGAAATGAAGTATGAGGCCTTACCACAATCGCTTGGCATAGGAAAAACACAAGCCAGGGCCATGAGACTGCTGTTACCATCCAACAGGCAACAACAGCATGACAACACCAATGCTTGATCTACTTGGGGCTGCACACAAAAACTCCACTATCACCACCCCAGGGTGACACTGCTCGATTCAAGACTTGTTCTTGGGATCTTAGGTAGCATCATCTATATGCACGAGCTTGGCCAAGCCAAGGCATTTTTCTAATTAACGATAAGGGACCACAAGACTACCAAATACTTGAGGGACTTGGCCAGACCAAGCCTATGACCATAGCTTCTACTTGCACCAACCTAGGGAGCTATTTCTTGATTTAGGGACTTGGTTTAAGGTATGGGGTAGCATTAGCAGTAGGTGTCATTTTATAGGGGCTTAAGCCTAGCACACATATGGCCTTAGGGTAGAAACAACCATCCATGTGCCTAAGTTAGCCTCTTTTCCAACTCTATGCTGAATGCTTGTGCCGTGCATTCCATTGGCTCAATTTCGTGATCCACCTTTCTCTTTAGTTATAACCTCTTGGGCAATTTAATTGGCATCATGTTTCTAAATGACTCTAGCACCTCTAGTACTTCCAAGGGGTAGTCAACACTGTTTTGCTTGGACTTTTCCATCTTTAAGGCTATAAGGAAAGTGTCTTTTTTTTTTCTACTCACTCTCCTAGGCAATTTTATGGCAAACAGCATCTTGGTCCTTGACCTTGATTCTTATCTCATCGACGTGATGCATCGGTATCGACTATCCAATATGCAAATACAAAAGGGGAAAGACACCACAAGTGCACTAATATGGTCAAGGAATTCTAAACCAACAACAAGATCATAATCATCTAAAAGAATTACCTCGATTGATTCCTTGCCTTTCCACTCCCCAAGTTATAGCTCCACTCCATGTGATATGTCAATTGTTGGATCTCTTTAGGGTTAACTGTTTTGTCATAATAGCCCATTTTTATACCTTTAGGTTTAACTTTTGGGTTGTATCTCCAGATACGAATAAATAAGATACTCTTGTGTCTATAAGTGCATTCAGTTTCTTACCCTCAATTATCATGTCTACAAACATCAATCCTTTCTACTTGCGGCACCCTTTGGCCTAGATTGAATTTATCACTATCAGACCAAGCTTCATGGTTTCCTTCCCTAACTCATCACCATCCTCCTTGTTGATGGTAGATAGCTAGGTTTTCTTAGGGTAACTCTCGACAAGTGTGGACCTTTACAAATGTAACAAGCAGTGGCTCACGATCCTTATTGTTCCACTACCTTGGCTTCTACTTTCCATTTGGTGGCTTGCCTTGACCATTCTTGGTCTATCGACCTTTGTCCCCATCCTTGGACTATTGGTCTTTGTCTCCCTCCATGGACTATCGGTCTCTGCCATCACATTTTGGCTTAAATGACTCAAACTTCTTTTATGGCCAAATCTCTACCAAGGATTTAGTAGCTATCATGGCTTTGGCCAGATCTTTGACACCCTTTCATTGTAACTCATTCTTGGCCCATGATTTGAGTCCATCCATGAAACAAAAGAGACCTTTCTCTTCTCGAAGGTTTGAAATTTGAAGCATTAGTTCTAAAAACTCTCAAACATACTCCCATACCTTGCCTTTTTGACTAAGCTTCTAAATTTTCACCCTTAACTCATCATTAGCATACTTAGGGTAGAACTACTACTTAAACTTTGCCATGAACTCCTCCCAAGTCTAGACAATAGCATCTCTATAGCTTGCATCATTACACCTGCATCTCCACCATAACAATGCAATGTCAACCAAATACATAGAGGCTATACTTACCTTAGTGGCATCCTCATCAATGCCCATGGCTTGAAAGTATTGCTCCATTTCCCATAGAATGTTTTCCATATCTTTTATGGACCTAGCTCCCTTACACTCCTTTGGCTTGGGAACTGCCACTTAAGCCTTAGTTGTTATAGCTAACACACCATTTCCAATGGTTGCCTTGCATGTTGTTAGCTCCTCTTTGAGCTCATTCATCTCTTTGCACATCACCTTAACCATGTACTCTAAGGATTCATTCTTTTGGGTGAACATATGGATGGTTTTGTTGAGCACACCATGAAATCCTTCCTTCATCTCCTTTTTAGTTTCCTCAAACTTTTCCCTAAGTTTTAACACTATCACCTTCAACTTAGCTAAATGGCCAGTCATGATTGACATCATGTCTTTCAAGGTAGCCTTTTTCCCCTTTCCATAGGTTGGCTCCTAGACCTCTAGTTGTTAGATACCAACATATCTTAGAGTTGCCATTTCCTTGAACACTTTGAGTGTGAACTAAACACAACCTTGAAGTAAATCCTGCTCTAATACCAATTATCATGGGTTAAGACTTAGCTTCGACTCGTGCAACTCCAAGACTTGAGAATGGACTCATTCGGTGTCTTAGATCAGCCTTTAATTGAACTAATGCATAGGCACGCAGTACTCTAGGGCCAATCACCCAAGTTACTGCTAGACAAGGCTACACATAAGATGTTTAATGGAAAGCTAAAGAGAACAATAGAGATAGGAAAGAGAAAACTTGTATTATTCAAGTTATGATGTGTACATCAAATGAGGGAATGAAAGCCCTCTATTTATAGTTGAAGCCCCTATGAATCAAGGCTAGGATTGACTCAATCCAATGGCTATTATAAAGTCTAAGATTACAAAGAGATTACATGAGATATATATCAAGATTTTAAATTGTACAGGGAAATATACTATCCTTAGTAGTCTCCAAATCCTTCTAGAATGCTCTATCTGTTATGTTTGTTTAGGCCTGTGCTTTGTTGGGTCTACTAGGGATTTCATCACTTGGCTAAATCGGTTGTAATGGAGAACACCATTTTTTCCCAACCCCAAAAGGGTGTGGTGTAAAAAAATCAAGTGAGAAGACTTTGATGGGTGCGGTAGGGGGAGGAATGAATTGAAGTGACAAAGGGCTGAATCTTAGTGGATTGTGGTAGTAAGGCCACTCTACCCCTTACAATACCCCATTACGTATTTTAGTCATTTGTAAAGGATTCTACCCATTGGTCAATGATAATTGAGCTCCAAGAGTCCTAGATGGCCTGTCTGCCATGAGGGCTGCACCTACGACATTTGTTCTTTTGGTCCATGGGCCCCGACTATAGGTTGGCAATTGAATGATCGGCATGTGCATTGCTTCTAGCCTAGATTCTTACTTAGAGGCATTTAGTCATAATCCAAAGCTTGGTAGCTTCATGGCACTAACTTTTTAATTGAGTATGATGACCAATTGAATGAATCAATGGTTCCTCACATACTAGGTTGAATTACTATTGTGACACTGCCATCAGTAAGGTAAAACTAACCTATCTCATGACAATCTAAACCTAACTTACATTCCCTATTACTGTGTTAACAATCCAACATTTGGTGAATTATGCTTCACAATGTAAGAAAAGCAGACATCGAAGGATCAAAAAGCAATGTCACTATGAACACTTGGCTACCACAAGCTAGTTATCCTTGTGTTAACTTTTCTAACACCTCTAGCTTTAAATTTCAAATGATTGATAGGCCGTGTTTTCATAGTTCATATTTATATTGGAAATTAGAATCAAACAAGCTTTTACCCTTTTGTTCCACATGAGATTTTTATTCTCATTAAGTTCATTTTCGGACACTTGCATTATCTTTTAATAGATGTGCTACCCCAGCCAATCTACCCACTTGACATTGTCTTCTACCATGATCAATCGAGCAAGGCCAGCCTTGGGTCTAAAATAAGGGGTCATGCCTTGCCTCTGATTCATCGAATAGGTAAAATAATGTTAAAAGTAGTGGTATTTCAATTTTGCTCGAGGGCTCCCACTTGTCCTACACCTATCAAGTCATTTCACAAAGTTGGACTAGAGTCAAGCTTAACAAGGTCTTCTTTCCCTATTGATTCTACCAAGCCCATTCCATTGGCTATGGTTTCCCTAGATGGCAGACAGGGATAGTGGGAATCTCATTAATTCATTCATGTGCATCACTAATTAGTTGATGAGGCATTTGGCTACCTTCAAAGAGTTATAGTTACTCCTACCATTTACCTGTGCATGGTTAAATTTCTTCACTTTGACATTCAGAGCACTGGGTAGAAATCACATTGCGTGAGCATCCGTAGAGACCTTCGCAATGCTTTGTTTTAATTAAACAGTCAAATTCCTCTTGTCTGTACTAGTTTTAAGTCAACTATTTATCACTTAAAAAATGCCCCTGAGGGTGCCATTCCCAACCATCCCCTGATTGGCATGTAGTGACCTACTCTCACCATGGGAGCAGTTCAAGCAGTGCACCAACACCAAATGGGTTCAGGATTGGGACCTCCATACCTAGCCCTCAGAGCTAATCCTTTTGTCGAGGTTACAGATCCATTTTACTTACTTCTTTTGCCAACACTATTCCATTGACAAGAAGCTATTCACTTTAGAGACCTGATGGATTATAAGTACCATCGAGTGCAGATAGCACTCAGTCCTCTAGATTTTCAAAGCCTATTGGGGGCGCACTGAACACCATGCAACATGCCGTGCTTTTTTTAGCCATTAAACCCTACTTCTGATTGAGCCATTTTTTAGGTGGGCAGGTTGTTAAACAAAAAAGAAAACTTTTCCCAAGGCTCCTACTGATGTCTTTAAACTACCTAATGTCGCCATCAATCATCATGTCCTAGTTTAGGAATTTTAACCTGATTCCCTTTTGTAGCTTATGCTGGATGCACTATCGGATAGGCTTCCCTTATCTCTTAGGATTGACCAACCCATGTGTAAGTGCTATTCACATGGGACCTTTCCACTCTTAGGCTTAAACCCCGACCCATGACACATGCACGAGCTTGGCTAGACAAAGGCATTTTTATGGTCAATGAGAAAAGGCCATAAGACTACCAAATACCTAAAAAACTTGGCTAGACCAAGCCTATGATCGTAGCTTCTGGTTGCACCACCTTAGGGAGCCATTACTTGATTCAAGGACTTGGTAAAAGGTCAAGGGTTTAGGGTAGCATCAGTAGTAGGTGTCATAGGCTGGGGGTTTAAGCCAAGCACCCATGTGGCCTTAGGCTAAAAACTACTATGTATGTGCCTAAGATAGCCTCTTTTCTAACTCTATGCTAAATGCTTGTGTTATGGACTCCATTGGCTCCTTAAGAGCTTGGAAGAAAGCTAGGAAAGAGAGTTAAAGCAATTCTATTTCTATTTACTTGATGGTATGCACAATTGCTTTTACATTGACTCTTATGTCTATCCCCAAGTCTCTAATCTGACAAAGTCTATGCCTTGGTTCCTCTTACTTTTCTCTTGTTGCTTCTCCTATGAATTACGAATGAGAGGGAAGGCCTCTATTTATACCTGAGGCTCTCAACATATATGGCCTTTATTGATCTAAGTGTGTGGCTTTTGTAAGCCTTTTAGACCTTTCCATGGCCCCTAAACGCATCCTAGTTTGGCTAAGGCCTTTATAGAATCTAGCTTGTTCTAGGCTCCCTGTTGAACCTTAGGTCAGAAGAGTCTGGGCACTCCTGCTAAGTGCTCATGCCTAATGAGTTCCAGAACCTTCCTTGTCTAGTTATTACTCTACCCATAACTAGGGCGTTCTTGAGCCTTCCTCATCTGGGCATTACAATACCTACTACTGTTCTTGCTCTAGGCCATTCTAGAACCTTTAGTACTTTCACACTAGGCTAGCCTCCAAGCTTCTCCAAACTCTTTTATGCCAATGCACCTAGCCTATCTCCTGGCTAATCTAGAGCCATCTTTCTAACGAGCCCTCCCTATTCTTGACATTAGGTTGCTCACCTTGCCATGCTCTCGAACTTTAGCCTAGGCCCTAGTCTGCACACTCATGCCTCATATGTGCCTTTAGGACCTTGGTCTCGATCCTTATTGGTCCTTCGGCTGCACCAACTTAAACAAGCTATGTCTCATAATCCTTTAAACTTAGAACTTACGCATGGATCATGACATTGTCCTTCACTTGTTCTAGCAACACCCCTATTGTTAGGAAATGTAATTCCTTCACTACATGTGCACACTAGATTGATGTCCCGTCTTATCTCAATGGTCTTTAGCACATGATGGTTTTTAGTATATGATAGTTCTCAGTACACCTTCATAGTCATCCTTTACTTCGATCACAATCCCAATGATGTTCTCACAAAACCATGCTTTTCAAAGCATGTAGTGCCTTAGTTGGTGATGTGCCATTACCTTATCTTTGTGCATAATGTGCCATTACCTTAAACTCTCTCTAAATCCTCTCAATGGCTTTAAGCTTCTTCTACTATGGGTGTTCCTTGGCCTCTTGTAGTCTTAAGCATAAGAAGTAGTTAAAGGGCATAGTCATCATACTTGTCCTAGATCAAACCCTTATTCCATGCCTTCCATTGTTGTATCTCTTTATTGGCCTCCTCTTCCTCTGAAGAATTGCTACTCTTATCTTTCTCACTCAAGCCCTTACCCCTAGGCTCAGTTGTTACCCTTGGACTATGGAGACTTAGTGCACTAAACCTCAACCACTGACTTAGCAATGGTAATACTCCTGTTTCAAGTCTCATACACTATCGCTTCACTCGGCTCTTACCCATGGCTTTTACCCTTTTATGCACTCTTCTGACATAGAGTCTAGCACTCATATATGATCTTTGGTGTTCTCAAACTAAATTTCATGGATGATAACCACTTTTTTGACTAGCCTTCCTCCCCTTACACATGGGTGGGTAGCCATCATGCACATCACCTATGCACCCAACCACAAATGTGAAGCTCAAACTAAGGATCTCGCATACATCCTTATGAGCACTCAAGCATCTTTGTGCCCTATTCTCAGCACCAGCAACCAACAATACCCATACCATGCAAGCTATCATCACAAGCAGCACACTAGCATACAAGTTGCTCGCATAACTTAAACTAACATCAACACTGCACATAATGAAGGTTCTAATCCCCCTCTATTGAAACTTGGTCTGATACCAACTATCATAGGCTAGGGGCTTAAGCCTGGCACCCATACGACCTTAGGCTAGAAACTGCCATCTATGTGCCTAAGTTAGCCTTTTTTCTAACTCTGTGCTAAACACTTTTGTCGTGCATTCCACTGGCTCCCAAGGTGCTTGGGAGAAAGCTAGGAAGAAGAGTTAAAGCAATTGTAATTTTTATTTACTTGATGCTATGTGCAATTGCTCAATGACCTTATAATGACTCTTATGTCTATCCCCAAGTCTTTAATATGGCTAAGTCTATGCCTTGGTTCCTCTTATTTTTCTCTTATTGGTTCTCTTGTTAACTACAAATAAGGGGGAAGCCTCTATTTATACCTAGGCCTCCCCAGCACATATGGCCCTTATTGATCCAAGTGTGTTGCCTTTATAGGCTTTCTAGAGCCTTCCATGGCCTCTAGACACTTCTTAGGTCAGCTAAGGCACTTGTAGAATCAAGCTTATTCCAAGCTCCTCGTTAAGCCTTGGGTTTGGAAGAGTCCAAGCACTCTTATTGAGTGCCCTACCTAGTGGGTTCCTAAACCTTCCCCATTTGGTCACTGCTCTACCCATAGCTAGAGCCTTCTAAAGCCTTCCTCGTTTGGGCTACAGTACACGTAACTATTCCCATACTAGGCTATTTTGGTGCCATGTAGTTGACTGGCCTCCATGCTTCTCCAGGCTCTTTTGTGCCCATGAACATGGCTTGTCTCTAGGCTAATCTAGAACCTGTTGTGCTTATTTGCCAGTGCCACTCTTTTAGGCCATTTTAGATCTTTCCAATGAGAAATCCCCATTCTCGACACTAGGTTGCTCACCTTGCCATGCTTTTGTACCTTAGCTTAGGCCCTGGTCCACACATTTGAGCCTCATATGTGCTTTAAGGACCTTGGTCTTGATCTTTCTTGGTCCTTCACCCATACCAACTCAAACAAGCTACATATCTTAACCCTCTTAGCTTAGGACTTGCATACAGACCATGAAATTCTCCCCTATTCATTCTAGTAACACCCTCATTACTAAGGGATCTTATTCTTTCACTATATGTGCATGCTGGATTGATGTCCCATTCTTATTTTGATGGTTTTTGGCATATTTTGGTTATTGTTACATGATGGTTCTCAATAAACCTTCATAGTTATCCTTTGCTCTGATTGTGATCCCAATGTGGTTCTTATGAAACCATGCTTGTCAAAGCATGCAATGCCTTAGCTAGTGACATGCCATTACCCTCTCCCCACACTCAATGGACCTTTTGGGACATGTAGCACTCATGTCATGTAGGCTTTCACAAATCCTGGCATGTTGAAAAGTGTAGCACTTCTATGTTCGATGTGCCATTACCCTTTCCTTTGCACCATAGGGTCTTTACCCTCTTCTCACACTTAATGGGCCCTTCGAGACGTATAGGGCACATTGATGCAGGGTGTGCAATGCTCACAGCTAGGCCATTACACTTTCTTCGACCACACTTACCTTACCTTCATCAGGAGCCTAAGAGATCCCTTCTTCTCGGCTTAATTGCCATTGTAACTTTTGCCATTGCACTCTCTCTAAGTCCTTACAATGGCTCCAGGCTTCTTCCACTTTGGCTGTTTATTGGCCATATATGGTCCTAAGCATAATAAGCAGTTAAAAGACATGGTCACTGTACCTTTATCCTGGACCAAACCGTTGGTCCTTGCCTTTCGATGCTGTGGTTCTTCATTGGCCTCTTTTTCCCTTGAAGAACTACTATTCTTATCTCTTCAACTCAAGCCCTTGCCCTTGGGCTTAACTTTTACTGTTGGGCTGTGGAGACTTAGTGCACTCAGCCTCGACCACCAACTCAACAATGGCAATACTCTTACTTTAAGTTCCATACCCTACCACTTTACTCTATTATTACCCATGGTTTTTACCCCTTTTTGGACTCCTCCCATATTGAGTCTAGCACTTGCATATGATCCTTAGTGTCTTCAAATAGGTTTTCATGGTTGACAGTCTCTCCTTTGAACTAGCCTTTCTCTCTTTACACATAAGTGGGTGGCCCTAATGCACATAACCTGTTCACTTAACCATAAATGTGAAGCTAGAAGTAAGGATCTCCCACACATCCTTATGAGCCCTCAAGTGTCCTTATGCCCTACTCTTGGCTCTAACAACCAACAATGCCAACACTATGCAACCTCACATGCAAGCAATCATCATAAGTAGCACATTAGCACACATGTTGCTTGTACAACTCAAACTCGCATCAACACTGGTCATAACAAAAGTTCTAATCCCCCTTGGTCAAAACCTATTTTGATACCAATTGTCATGGGCTAGAGGCCTAAGCCTAGCACCCATGCAGCCATAGGCTAGAAACTACCATCCATGGATATAAGTCAACCTCTTTTCTAACTCTTTTCTGAACACTTGTGCCATGCATTCCATTGGCTTCCAAGGAGCTTAGTAGAAATCTAAAAAAGAGCGTTAAAGCAATTGTTTTTCTATTTACTTGATGCTATGTTCAATTGCTCAATGACCATACAATGACTCTAATGTCTACCTTAAGTCTCTAATATGGCTAAGTCTATGACTTGGTTCCTCTTACTTTTCTCTTGTTACATCTTTTGTTAACTACAAATGTGGGGAAGGGCCCTTGTTTATACCCACACATGGTGTGCAGCCTAGCATGTGCCAATGATGTTCAAAGAAACTATCCGCACAAAGGGCTAGCATGTGCTGATGGTGGTCAAAGCATGTGTCAAGACCAAGGGCCAACATGTCCTGATAGTGGTCGAGGCATGTGGATGATCACAATCTGCAAGCAGGTCCTAGCACATGGGTTCTCTCTGAGTTGAGGAATAGTTCTAGTTTTAGTAGGATAGGGTTAGCCAGAGTGACTAAGCTTTGAGCCCTACTGGAGGCCCAGGTCATAAGGAACTAGCCTAGAATAATGGTATGGCAGTGATCAAGACTCTAGAGGCTCAAGCATGGTGTTCAGGTTTGGCAGAACTGAGCTAGGCCTAGGTACTGGCACTGGTGAGTGATTCTTAAGCACACAATCAGACCGAAGTGTGGGCATTGATGATGAAGGTGCCGGCACATAGACAGACCCATGTGCAGGCCCTAATGATCGATGTGCAAGTGCACGATCAAACCCAGGTGTGGGCACGCTTGAACACAGTATCAAGAGGATTAGATTTATGGGCTTATGAAAGGCCTAGTTTTACAACACAATCTTTGACAAGCTAGAATTGTGTTGAGCACTTGAGTTTTGTAGGCTGACTTAGGCAGACAAAGTCAATCCCCTATCCAAGGTCGTTCAAAGTTTGGCAAGATCAAAGACCATGACATATGGATTGAGTGTCATTTGGTGCCTATGGCGATCGGGAGGCAGACAAGTATCTTGAGTGGGAGGTTTATGGTACACATGCTGCACCAAGTGCCAACATCTACTAAAAAGTTGTCTAAGGCAACAACCCGTACCAAGGGCCCACTTGCACCAATAATGGTTGAAGCAAGTGCTTGCACCAAGTGCCAGCATTTAGCAATGATGTCCAAGGCAACATCCTATACCAAGGGGCTAGCATCTACTAATGGCATATGAGGCAATAATACCCATCACATATTTAAGTTATCTACAAAGGATTCTACCCATCACTTGGTTGGAATTGAGCTCTAAGAAAGCCCATACGGCTTGTCTATTGCAAGGGCTACACCTATGACATATACCCTTAGAGGGCATCGACCCCTATTGCAGGTCAGCAATTAGGCAACAGGTGCATGCATCACTTCTAGCCTAGGTTTTGACATAAAGGCATTTAGTCATAATCTAGCGCATGGTAGCTTCACGCCACCAACTTTTCAACCATGTGCGATTACCAATTGTGAGAATCAATGGTTCCTCTCACACTAGGTTGAATTACTATTACGACACTGCCATCAGTAGGGTAAAACTACCTTATCTCATGATGGTCTAAACTAAGCTCACATTCCCCATTGGTGGGTGAAAAATCAAACACATGGTGAATTTTGCTTCATAATGATAGGAAAAGCTTACATCAAAGGATGAAAAAGCCATGTCACTATGAACGATTGGTTACCACAAGCCAGTTATCCTTAAGGTAACTTTTTTTACACCTTTAGCTTGAAATTTTGAAGGTCTAACAGATTGATAGGCCATGCTTTCATCATTGATATTCATACTGTAAATAATAATCAAATGAGCTTTTACCCTTTTATTTCATATGAGATTTCAATTCTTATTGAGCTCATCTTAGGACACTTGCATTATCTTTTAACATATGTGCTACCCCAACTAAACTCCCCACCTAACAATGTTTTTTGCCAGGATCAACCAATTGAGGTTGGCCTTAGGTCCGAAAGTCATACCCCACCTCTGATACATGGAATAAGTAAAATAACATTAAAAGTTGTGGTATTTCAATTTCACCTAAGGGTTGTCACTTATCCTACACTTATTAAGTCATTTCACAAAGTTGGACTAAAGTTAAGCTCAACAGGGTCTTCTTTCCCCGTAGAATCTACCAAGCCTATTCCTTTGGCTATGGTTTCACTAGATAGTAGACAGAGACAGTGGGAATCTTGTTAATCCATTCATGCTTGTTACTAATTAGATGACAAGGCATATGGCTACCTTAAGAGAGTCATAGTTGCTCCTGTCACTTACCCGTGCTTGGTTAAATTTCTTCACTTTGACAATAAAAGCACTGGCAAAAATCATATTCTATAAGCATTTACAAGGACCATCACAATGCTATGTTTTAATTAAATAGTCGGATTCCCTTTGCCTATACTAGTTCTGAGTTGATTGTTCATCACTCGAGGAAAGCCCATAAGGGAGGCATTCCTAGTCCATCCTTCAGCTAGCAAGCTATGACCCACTCACACTATGGGAACAGCTATAGTAGTGCATTGACAGTCAATGGGTTCAAGACTAGGACCCACATGCCTAACCTTCAAAGCTAATCTTTTTCTTGAGCTTATAGATCCATTTTGCTGACTTCCCCTACCTACATTATTCCATCAACTAGAGGCTGTTCATCTAGGAGACCTAATGTGATTATGAGTACAACCAAGCATAAATGGCACTTGATCTTCTAGGATTTTAAGGGCCATTAGGGTGCACTAGACATTGCATGATGTGCGATGCTCTTCTTGCTACTAGACCCTACCTCTGGTTGCATCGTTTCTAGGGTGGGCAAGCAATTAAACAGAAAAGATAACTCTTCTTAAGGCCATAACCAATGTCTCTAAACTCCTTAATGTTGTTGTTAGCTACCGCATTCTGGTTTAGGAATTTTAACCCAATTCCCTTTTAAAGCTAACACTAGACATGCTATCAGATGAATTTCCCCCATCTTTTAGGATCAACTAACCCATGTGCAAGTGTCATTCACATGGAACCTTTCCCTTTTTCAACCTTTAAAATTCTCATTTGAATATTTGTTACAACCATCAAGATCTACACCGACGGTTGCTCTGCCCAGGCTCATACCATGGGTTTTGCAATGATCGCCTTGCCTTCTCACTCATCAGGGCCCAGTCTTTTCCCCGACAGCCAAGTATAGGTCACATACTTAAGCACCATCCATTTTTGGGTCTAGTTGATTGGTAGGTGAGTTGTTATATACTCTTTAGTAGATTTTGACTTTTATGACCACCATCCTGCTATCTTAATTGACCAACCCCTTTGTGGGTTCTAAGTTAGCATGTAGTTAGGCACTGTAACTTGGCTTTCAGCTCAACCCACATTGCTAGTTTTGCTTACCAAAAATGGCCCCCTTAGAGCTATTGATTCCATGGCATGGCTCAATGGAGTAGTAGCATCATCCTTCCAATTTAAAGTTTGAGAATAGGTCAAGGGCATTGCACCCCTAATGCCTATAATCATTAGCTTTACCGTATAGAACTCACTAATGGTGCAACTATCCTAAGGGAAACTTCAAAAGGAACTAGCTTTTAGATGGTTTGATTAGTTTTTTGCCCCTATACCTAAGTTAGATGAACAATTTCAACATCAATATCACTGTAGGCCTCCATCAAAGTTTTCTTTGGCTTCACCTTGCTCAGGTATGGTTCACCATCTTTTAGGTCTTGACAAGCATGCTCACACTCAAACCCTTCTTAAAAGATCAAGGTTGGTAGGTAATGCACCCATGAGGTATCCCACTAATCAACTTCCTTATGCCTTATGGGTTTTCTAGCCCATTGACTTACACACATGTCAAACTCCTTAGTTCATGTTTTAAGATGGGCTATATTGGGAGCCTATAGGTTGATGTCATGAGCATATGGGTACCAAGTTACACCAATGTGGTGTGTGTTGCATTCCACAATCATGGTGACAATATCTCTAAGAGCTTATCAAAAGCTTGGGCTTGGGCCACTGCTGTGACCTAAGTTGGTTCATTCTCCGAGCTGATCGACAGATTGGCTGATCGACAGACTGGCTCTTGCCATTCTACATTTGACTAGGGTGTGTACTAGCCCCATCTGCTTTCTTCCTAATAATTTCAAGCACTCTTTGACTCTTTTTCCAAAGTCCTTTTCATCTTTCACTTACAATACTTGTTCGTTATCGATCTCTCAAGTGTATTTAGCCTCATACAGAATTTATAACCCGATTAGGGCTGCATTTTTAAACAACCTGACTCACAGACAATGCTTCATGGTGTGACATGGTCTCAACCAAATAGGGCTCTCACCCTCTTGGTGCCCCTTTCTAAGGGAGTTCAGCATAGTCTACTATTGAGGATGCTTCTCCAACCTACAATTCAGACGTCGTGGGTGCTCAATTCTCAAGCTAGGCTCTACTCAGTTTGCTCATCATTACTAAGTGAATCCTGGTAAGTTTCTTTTTCTCCACTTATCAATGTGCTTAAACTCAATAGGTAATCCCACCTAACTAAGGTCATGATGCAAGCATCAACCAAGCAACACAAAGGGTCTGATGGGGTCTAGATGGATGATGAGTGTGCATCACTGGAGACGAGGCATGTTGAAAGCTTTACCACCAATGATTATGGCACTATCATTGTTGGGGACTCACTTTTGGGCCAACCACAACTGATGAGATCACGGGATGCCATCTTTTGCCTTCTCACCCAAAGCCTGATGGGTGGGGGGTTGGAGGGGGTGATGATGCATGACACCTAGGCAGGCATGCCCTCAACCTAATGGCTTGGGGTGCAACTTGCATTCAAAGATGCGATGGTTCATGAGATTCTAAAATTCACACCAAGTATCACATTTTGCTGTGTTCTTCATTGATGCAAGAGCCAAGATATCATTTGTCAAGAGTCATTTTTGTTTTTTATGACAAAAAGAGTCATGGTAACGCCTATTAACATATCGCAAATAGGATGGTCATCACACATATGCTCTTTTTCATTCTAGTTCTTTTGCATGATTCATGTCAAGGGTTTGTTATTTAGTCATGAAAGATGATATCGATCATTTCACCTACCCAGGAGGCAAAACAAATTGACCATCATGCATGCCTAGAGCTAAAAAGGACTCCGAGCATAGAGGCACCCTCACCCCCTTGGTGTTTCATTAACGCATTCACAAGTTGTTAATTAAACATGTTTTGACAATGATTCTTCTTTAGGGTCACTTATAGAAACCTTGTTACGGCTTCTCCTTCCCCTAAATGATAAGGTTTAGTGGACTTTTTATGACATTGCAAGCAGAAAATTGTCCACATCATTATAATCCAAACACTTCATTAGACCATTCAATCGGTAAAAGTGACAAGCAGCGTGTACAAAAGGTAGGGACTTAGTCAACACAAGCTATTGACTCGCACTTGCTGGGAATTCCTCGTTGAAGACCAATAATTGCAATGATCTATCCCCATCATGATGAAATTTCAAAGATTACCTAGGCCTGTCAGCCAAGGCTATAGATTAGTTGAATACATTAATGTAGCATGCTTGTGGCCCATAACATCTAAGGGCATAATAGACCTATTATTACTTCAAACTTCCTTGGCCTAAGTGGCCATAGTCCCTCTAAGAAGCTGGCCATGAAGGATCACCTTCTTATAGCTAGTTAGCAGGCTGAGGTCTTGTTTATTAACAAAATTAACTAGATAAATCACTCCACCAATTAAGAAAAGCCACGCACCACCACCCATAGAATCAAGAAAGAGCTCTCAATCAGTCAATACATATTATGTCTGGACCTAGTAAGTTTCCTCATGTTGAGTCAAATTAAGCTGCATGCTCCACTCTTGGTGGTGCCTTTTAGTGACCATACTCCCCTCAAAACCCAAAAACTTTGATTTCTTATAAGGTGCTAGCGGAGTCTTAAAAATAACATCCTCTGATCCCTGGTCAGCATCATTTATGGTAGAGACTAGAATGGCATCTAATCATCTTCAAGCCCCTAACATTCATTCTTGATTAATGAAAGCATCCTTGGTAAATGCTTTCATAGTTGTTCATTTTTCATAAATCAAAGAATTCCACCTTTGACTATGAAAAATGAATGCCCCCGATTGTCCATATTAATCATTACTCTGATCTCGAAGGCCAACATAATAGGATCAAAATGCTATAATGTTATCCCATGCTAATGTATACAAGTGTAGGCTTGCTTTAAGCACTCTAATTTCTTCAAAGGAATAACACTAGAGGAATGACCTGGCTAGTTAAGGCAATGAGGGCATCATCTGTAGTAGGGACAAGTAGATTGGTGCTTACCATGAGATGGACCGATGACCCAACCTTAGTTCTAACTATGAGCTTTTTTACTGCAACAATTGAAATATATTTATTGGAGCTAGAATTGCTATGGTTGTTCGCATAAGACTTGCCCTCATATGGATCCTTGTTAAAGGATTTAGATTATATTCATTTCAATTACTAGACTTATAGAGCCTAGTATTGTTATTTATTGTCACTACCTCCTCATGTTAGGATTGGGTAATTTATGCACCTACTGCCTTCCTTGGATGTGGTAGCTATTTCTTAAGCTCCCTTTATAGAATCAAACCCTAATTTTCCATCACCCATCACCGCTATAGTAGGCCACTACCATCAAAAATTGATAGGGAAAATTTTGAATGATGCATCGCTGGCACAAAGGCCATGCAATTTGTTGAGTTATCATGAATCATCAGAGCAATAGGAAAAGCCCTCATCGACCTTTTATCTAATAAATGCATCCCTCTAGAAATTAGGGTTTGTTGCACGTATTGGCTCTAGAATTAATATGATTATTCGAGTAGTAAATCCATTAAGTAGACTATAATTTGATTTAATGAGCCATTCACAATTACACAGCCTAAATTAGTTCATACTTAGACATGCATGGTTTTATCTTTGAGACAAGCTTATGACTACTAGCAAGATCAACCAAGTCACATTCCTTTAGGATGTTGGCACCACATGGGCCTCAACACAATGACTGAGTGGCAAAGAGAGACAAAACAAAGCATAAGCGTTAAGTGTGTGAAGCACGTAAAATGCATAGCATTAGATGAACAAGGGTTAAGAGCCATGCCTATAAAAAATTTTACATTTGAGAGCACGATTGAATACCAATGCACCAATGTGGCCATAGAGGTTTGGGTGGCATACTTGGGACACTGGGCGTAATTAAGGTCTGGCTCATAGCCCCTAAAGACACAAGATGGATAAAGGATGGCAAGACATCTAGTTTTTATCGATTTAGGTACATAGCATAGGATCTTGATTGCACCCCCAGGGTATGATGACCACATGGGGGAGATTGAAGAAGATGACAAGTTGATAGTTTGATGCAATAAGCATGGAGCCTATTAACATGCATAACCATAGCACTATTTATATGCCCATTATGTACAATTGGCAATATCCACACACACTGATCCACAACCTACCCAATCAATTATGCAACGAGTGAGTGGAGGAAATGATGTGCAAGGCCATGCTACAACTACATGGCATGGGAAAATACAAGGAACAGATAACAATGGCATGACACCACAATACTTGGTCTGGCTAGGACCGCACATGCAAACTCCTCTATCACCTGCACAAGGGATGTTACTCAATTCAATTACTTGTTCTTGGGGTCTTAGGTAGCCTCAACTACATGCAAGGGCTTGGCCAAGCCAAGGCATTTTTGTGGTCGACAAGAAAGGATGCCATGACTACCAAATACCTAAGAGACTTGGCCAGACCAAGCCTATGACCTTAGCTTCTGCTTGCCCCACCCTAAGGAAGTATTGCAAGATTTAGAGACTTGGTTTGGGGTCTAAGGTAGCATCAACCATAGGCATAAGTTTAAGCTTGGCACAATTGAGCCC
Organism: Durio zibethinus; assembly: GCF_047325235.1. NCBI lineage: Eukaryota > Viridiplantae > Streptophyta > Magnoliopsida > Malvales > Malvaceae > Durio > Durio zibethinus. Next base: position 28,619,769 of record NC_143169.1, read on the forward strand.
TTTTAGTATGCACACCAATCAATCGAGGCCATAAGCACCTGTGAGTCACCAAAGTAACCAGTCACTGGACAACACTACAAAAAGGCATGCACGGCCTGGATTTTGCTCCAAAGACATTGTTGTTGATGAACACAACGATAGGTCCATCACGCACACCTACTCCCTTTGTGGGGGGACAAGGGGCCCAAACAACCACCCTTTAAAAAGCATAAGAGATTTGATAGATATGCTAGCAGTAGACATTAAAATGTCTAAAATAGGGACATTTTTTCAAATAAACATATCCAGGACCAAGGATCCGTAGGTGCTAATGATGGTTGAGGTAATTACTCACATCAAGGGCCATCTTTTATCGATGCTGATCGAAGCATATGCTTGTGTCATGGGCTCCAACCTTAGACTCAGAATTCGTGCGGCTTTAGGCTTGGAATCACCTCATTGTAGCCTAAGTTAGCCTAAAACGCCAGCGTGCGGGCATTAGAACAATGGGCAGGGCTAAATGCACAGGTTTGAGAGAAACGGGAAAACATGATAGATTGCTGGAATATGCTTTGTATTCACTGAAACAAAAGTGTCTGATGGTGTACAAATGAGGGTGGAGCAGCCCTCTATTTATAGTTGAGGCTCCAGCTACACTTAATGGCAAATCCCTAGAATCAAGGCTAAAATAAAAGAATTACAAAGATTACAATCAATCAAGATTCTAACTCCTGAATTCTAGGGTTAACCAAATATGCCAGGAGGCTCCTGCTGATCATGTAGGCTTTTAGAAGATCCTCCATATCTCCCACCTTGGGCCCCTTTGGATGTGGTGCCGACATTCTACAGGCCAGGCCTTGGCCTCATGGGCTGGCCTACAAGCTATGCGGGCATTTGGCCTTGTCACCTAGGCCTTGCACGCAAATACCTGCTAGCGTGCTTGGTGTTCGGGCTTTAACCTCTGGCTCGCATGCTGGTGCGCCTGATGTGCTTGGCGTGCTCGCCCAGGGCATGACATTCTCTCCCACCTGATTATGTAATGCCCTTATTATGTCCTCTACATGGTTCAACTTGATCTGGTCTCTAAATTGCCATAAGTCCTTTGTTGGTTCCCAACTCGCCTTACTGTCTGGAAGTCCCTTCCAACGCACCAAGTACTCTTATCTTAGTCGATAGTTTTTCTATCTCACCTCTCGATCAGCTATGATGCTGTGGACCTCCTTTTCATATGAGGCCCTTGCTCCCAATGGTGCACATTTTGACTTTACCCATCTTGGATTTCCTTCATCCTCATGGAACGGCTTGAGCATGCTTACATGGAACCGTCGGGTGTACCCTCAACTTGGGTGGCATATCTAGCTTGTAGGCAACCTTGCCTACCTTTTTGACTACTCGAAAAGGTCCCTCATACCTTTGAACTAGGCCTTTATGCAGCTCACTGTGGTGCACAATGGGATGCAGCTTCACCAACACCAAGTCTCCAACCTGGAACTGCACATCCCACCTATTCTAGTCTACCCACTTCTTCGACCTCTTTGCCACCTTATGTAGACAAACTCTGGCCAAGTCAGTTTGCTCCTACCATGCCTTGGCAAACTTGTATGCTACTGGATTTGACCCTGTATAACTTGCAACAATCGAACCAGGTGTTAGTGGTTGTTGACCTATCATAACCTTAAATGGGCTCTGGTTCATTGCCTCGCTCCTTTGCAAGTTGTAGGAAAACTATGCAACATCTAGCAGCTTTGGCCAGTACTTTTGTGTGGCACTCACATAGTGCCTGAGGTAGACATCCAATAGTCCATTCATACGCTCTATTTGTCGATCGATCTACGGATGCATGCTGGTGGAAAAGTTCAAGTCTGACCTCAATAGCTTGAACAACTCAGTCTAGAACTTGCCCGTGAAATGCCCATCCCAATCACTAACAATGGTCTTCAGTACTCCCTAGTACTTAACCATGTTCTTCAGGAACAATCGAGCTACCTCCTCGGTTGGGCACTCATTGGTTGCTGGAATGAAGATTCCATACTTGGAAAACCTGTCCACCACTACCATGATGCTTCCAAACCTCTCTCCCTTTGGTAGACCGACTATAAAGTTCAGAGAAACACTTTCCCATGGTCGCTCTGGCACTGGCAATGGCTCTAAGAGACTACCTAGTTTCTTAAGCTCTACCTTGTCCTGTTGAAACATAAGACAAGTCTTCATATAGGCCTCCACATCGTTCCTCATAAGCGGCCAGTAATACCGATCTTCTAGCAACACCAAGGTGCAACTCACTCCTGGCTGTCCAGCCCACCTTGAATCATGGCACTCTTGGAAAACTTCGTTGTGGAGCTTCCCATACTGTGGCACAAATAGTCTACTACCCTTAGTGTACAACAAACCATATTGCACCCAAAACCACCTAGTCTTACCTTGCTGGGCGTACTTCATAAGAGCCTTGGCTGTAGGATCATGCACAAGTCCCTTCTTGATGTGTGGCACTAGTAACCCCTCTGGTTGGCTAATGTAGCATGGTTAGCCTTCCTACTCAGGGCATCTGCCACCAGGTTCGCTTGCCCTAGCTTGTACTCCATTTGGAAATCAAATTTTGTAAGAAAATCTTACCATCTCGCCTGCTTATGGGATAGCTTCTTTTGTGTCTAGAAGTAGCTGGTCGCCACATTGTCTGTCCTAACCATGAACCTTGACCCCAATAGGTAATGATGCCAAGTGCGCAAGAAGTGCACCACTGCAGTCATCTCCTTCTCTTAGACCATGTACTTGTGCTTAGTCTCATTCAGCTTCCTAGTCTCAAACGCGACTAGATATCCCTCCTGCATTAACACGCCCCATATGGTAAAGTCTGATGCATTCATATGCACCTCATATGGCTTGGCATGGTCTGGCAAGGCCAAGACTAGCTCTTCAATCATAGCCTACTTCAACCTGTCAAAGGCTTCCTAGCACCCTACGCTCCATACTCTCATTTTCTTGAGCAAATCAGTCAATGGCATGGCTATTGCTGAGTGACCTTTGATGAAGAGCCTGTAGTAGTTAACTAACCTAAGGAATGACCTCAACTCAGTGACTTTGGCTAGTGGTTCCCACTCCAGGATGGCGTTCACCTTGCCTTCATCCATGTGTATCCTGCCACCTCCCACTATTTGGCCTAGGAATGGGATCTCCTGCTAGGCAAATGAGCACTTCTCCCTCTTGACAAATAGCTTGCATACCCACAACACCTCAAACACCTGTCTCAAGTGGTCTACATGCTCTCTCAAAGTTTGGCTATAGATCACAATGTCATCCAAATAAACCATAACAAACCAATCAAGGAACAACTGAAATACCTTATTCATAAGGGTGCAGAATGTTGCTGGGGCATTCATGAGTCTGAATGGCATGACCAGGAACTCATACGAACTATACTGAGTGACACATGCTACCTTTGGCTCATCTTCCTCTGTGATACTAACTTGGTAGTAGCCCGACCTTAAATCTAGTTTGGTGAACCACCTTGCACTCCCAAGTTGGTCGAACAAGTTCGCAATTAGTGGGATAGGGTACTTGTTCTTGATGGCCAGCTTGTTTAAAGCCCAGTAGTCTATACATAGCTGTAATGACCCATCGTGCTTGTGCTGGAATAGAACTGGTGCACCATATGGTGCCTTCGATGGCTTGATGAAACAAGCATCAACTAACTCTTTGAGCTACTTCCTTAACTCCTTCAGCTCTGGTAAGGACATTCGATAAGGGGCTCTAGCTGGTGGCTTGGCCTCAGACACCAGCTCTATCTTATGATCCACCTCCCTCTTAAGTGGTAGCTGGCTAGGTAGCTTTGTGGGCATCACATCACTAAAGGTCTTCAGCACCTTTAGCACCTTTAGCACCTCCAAGGGTGACTCGATCTCCTTCTCCCTTGGCTCTTCATACTTCAAGGCTGCCAAGAAGGTATCTTTTTCTCTACTTACCACTTTGGTAAATTGGATGGCTGACACCACCCGTGACCCAACTCCAGACCCTCTCCTCAATGGTACTAGGCATTGGCACCGTACATCCAGAATGTAAATACAATTGGCAAAAGGCATAAGGAGGGCATTAATCTGAACAAGGAAATCCAACCTAATCACAAACTCATAGTCATCAAGGGGTATTACCTCAATGGTCTCTTTGCCTTTCCAATCTCTAAGTTGAACTCCACTCTCCGCGCTACTCCAATGACTGGAACTTCCTTGGAGTTCACCATTTTAGTGGTACCAGTCCCTTTCTACACCTTTAGTTTGAGCTTCTGGGCTCCATTACCTGAAGATGTGAGGTACTTGTGTCCATTAGTGCACTCACCTTCTGACTTGTAACCATCAAATCTGTAAACATTAAGCCCTTTAGCTTGCAGCTTCCCTTACTTTGGATAGCATTGAGCACCAATGACCTAAGCTTTGCTACCCCTAACTCCAGCTCCTCATCAGATTCCTTGTTTATAGTAACCAGCTTGCCCTTCTGTAGTTAATTGCCTGCTATGTGTCTCCCTCCACATAAGTAGCATGCTAGTGGCTCTCAGTCCCCCCTTGTTTTCCACTTGCCTGCTGATGGCTTTCTCTCGACATCCTTGGTTGAACAATCTTGGTCCCCATCCTTTGACTCCCAGTCATGGTCCTTCCCTTTAGACTGCTTCTTCTAGTCCTTCTAATCCCTCCCCTTACCCTTGGGCTTGAAAGACTCGAACTTGTTTAGAAGCTTAAACTCTATCAAGGATTCAGCAATAGTCATGGCTTTAGCCAAGTCATGAACTCCCTTCCATTGTAGCTCATGCTTCACCCACGGCTTTAGCCCATCCATGAAAGCAAATAAGGCATCCTTCTTACCTAGATTTGATATCTATAGCATTAGTTCAAAGAATTTTTAGACATACTCCCTTATGTCCCCTTTTCAGCCTACGTAACTTTGCCCGTGCCTCATTGTCGACATACTCTAGGTAAAATTGCTCTCTGAACTCCTTTTAGAACTCTGCCCAGGTTCCAATCTTGGTGCTTCCATGCCTAACATCATCACACCTGTGCCTCCACCACAATAAGGCTACATCAGTGAGATACATAGTAGTGGAACTTACCTTTATTGTCTCGTCTTACATGCCCATGGCCTAGAAATACTGCTCTATACCCCATAAGTAGTTGTCTACTTCCTTGGCTGCCCTAGTTCCCTTGAACTCTTTAGGCTTGGGGACATCTATCTTGGACTTAGACACTCCAACAAACATGCCATTCCCAATGGTAGCCTTGCAAGCAATGAGCTCACTGGTGAGCTCCTTCATTCTTTTGCTTAAGGCCTCCACCACAGCCTCCAAGGTCTCATTCTTTTAGATGATCACATCCATGCCTTTGTTGAGAGCAGCTTGCAACTCACCATTGAGCTCCTCCTTCATGAAGTCTAGCACTTCAATGTGAGTTTTCACATCCTCAAGCTTCTCTTGCATGTCACCTATGCTCACCTCCACCTTGGCCAGCCTATCATCCATGGTAGACCAGATGTCTCTCGAACTGGCCTTTTTGCCTCTTCCATACCCCTACTCTTGAGCCTCTAGTTATTGGCTAGCAACGTCACTCTGGGATGCCATCTCCTCGACTGTGATCTAACCTGAACAACAAAACACACAGAACCAAGCTTGCTTTGATACCAACTATCACAGGCTCTGACCTTAGACTCAGAATCCGTATGACCTTAGGCTTGGAATCACCTCCTTGTAGCCTAAGTCAACCTAAAACACCAGCGTGCGGGTACTAGAACAATCAAAAATGTTGAATGCGCAAGTTTGAGAGAAATGGGAAAATAGGATAGATTACTGGAATATGTTTTGTATTCACTGAAACATAAGTGTCTGATTGTGTACAAATAAGGGTGGAGTAGCCCTCTATTTATAGTTGAGGCTCCAGCTACACTTAATGGCAATATCCCTAGAATCAAGGCTAAAATCAAGGAATTACAAAGATTACAATCAATTAGGATTCTAACTCTTGAATTCTAGGGTCAACCAAATCTGCCAGAAGGCTCTTGCTGATCTTGTAAGCTTTTAGAAGATCTTCCATATCTCCCACCTTAGGCCCCTCTAGATATGGTACGGCCATTCTGTAGGCCAGGCCTTGGCCTCATGGGCTAGCCTGTAAGCTATGCTGGCATACTGGCCTTGTCTCTTAGGCCTTGTACATAAATACCCGCCAGCACACCTGGTATACGGGCTTCAAGCTCTGGCTCATGTGTTAGTGCACCTGATATGCCTGGCGCACTTGCCCATGGCATGACACTTGCACCAGGTCTAGATTTTACTGATGCTAGTCAAGGCATGTGCTAGCACCAAGGGCTAGCATGTGCTGATGATCATCAAAAAGTGCTCATACCAAAGGCCAGCTTGTGCCAATGATGGTTAAGGTATATGTCTGAACCGTGCACTTGCATGTGCCATTAATGGTCATGGCCTTAGTTGAAGTTTGATTTTGGGCCATGGTGCACATGCTGGGCTTGGCCATGTGCTGGTGCCACATTTTTTTGCCTACAGCACCATCATCTAAGAACTTAGCTGGTGGTATTAGGGGTTCCGATTATTGGGAGTGAGGGGTCAGGGGGTGTACACACATGATGTGTGATGGGTGCTGGTCTTTAGCCATTATATTGGCCTTTTATCCACTAAGGAATCTCAACAACTCACACCCCCTTAAAGAGGATAAGAGCTTTTACAAGTTTGCAACCAGTAGCCATTCAAATGTCTAAAATGGGGATGTTTTTTCAAATGGCAACAAAATCTTCTACATTTATATTTTTTGGCTAAATTTTTTTATAGATGCCAACAAAAATACGAGGATCATGTATACCAAATTTGGGGCCAAAAATCCTAAAAAAATTTTTAAAAAAATCTAAACCATGAAAAAATTTAAAAATTATGAAAAATGGAAAACGAGTCATCTTGTCATAGTCCACAAGCTGGTCTAGGCCCAAAGGTTCTCTTTGAGTTAAGGAGCAGTTCCAGTTTTAGTGGGATAGGGTCTGATAGCTAGGGGGACCAACCTTAAGGCCTACTGGTGGCCTAGCTCATAAGGAAATAGCATAAAACAGTGGTATGAGTAGTGATCAAGACTCTAGAGGCTCAGGCACAGTGTTCAAGTTTGACAAAATTGAGCTAGGCCTAAGTGCGGGTGCTTGTGAGTGATGTGTGGGCACACAATCAGACCCAAGCTTAGGCACTAATGATTAAGGTGTGGGAGCACAGTCAAACCCAAGTGTAGGCACTCCTAAACATAGTCATGGGAAGATCAAATTCAAGGGGTTCTAGAAAGCCTAATACTACAGCATAATCTTTACAAGTTGGAATTATGCTGAGCACTTGAGTTTTGTAGGCTTACTTAGGCATAGAAAGTCAATTCCCTATCTAAGGCCACACGTCGTGTGGCTTATGGTCAGAGCTTCTGACACATGCACCAAGTGCCATTAGGTGTCAATGGCACTTAAGGGGTAGACAAGTGGCTTGGAAGGGATAAAAAAGTGGTGGGAGGGTCATGATATACATGCTGTACCAAGTGCCAACATCTGGCAATGGTGTCTAAGGCAACAACCCCCCAAGGGCTAGCATATACCAATGGTGGTCAACATATGTGCTGAGACCAAGGGCTAAAATGTCTCGATAGTGGTCAAGACATATGCATGTGTCATGGTTTGTAAGCTAGTCTAAGCCTAAAGGTTCTATCTGAGTCAAAAAGCAATTCTAATTCTAGTGAAACAAGGTCTGATAATAAGGGAGACCAGGTCTTAAGGCATACTAAAGGCCTAGGTCATTGAGAACTAGCCCAAAATAGTGGTATGGTGTCACAGGCTAAGCTTTCACTCAATGAAGTAATAGATCGTGTAGCACTTGGATGGAAACTTTCACATATATTAGCTTAGTTTGATATCTTAGCCAGCGTGGTAGCCTAACAATACACCGATTACTCACTCCCTCTAAAGAGCTTAAGAGAATTTATAGCTATACTACCTAAAGCCATTACAATGTTTGAAATAGGGACACTTTTTCCTAGCACATGAGATCTATCATCCCCCTTGGCACCTATACTCAATCATGGCCCTATACATGGGTGGCTAATGACATCTTATGCCCAGTAATGGCCCTATACTAGGTTAGCTCATGACATCTTCCCCCACCTATTCTATCAATGCCTTCATTTACTTGTTCACGTAAAATTCTTCAATCTTTAGCTGCAATGCTCAAAGGCCATGGTATCTCTCCTAACTAGGTTACTTTGGTCCTAAGTCCTTTTACTTCATTAAATATTTATGAACTATTCTTCGAGATACTTAGGATACCATGTTAGCTAAAATCTCTTCAACTCAATGTTTTGATGGTGGCTTCATGGTAATGGTAGCCCTGGTTGATTCATCGTGACTTGCATCTATGGGGTTTACATGTTAGGGCTTTAAGTTGCTCATATGGAACATTGGATACACCTTCACCCAATTTGGTAGGTTGATTTTGTTAGAGGCATTCCCCACTTTGGAAAGAATCTTAAATGGACCATCATATTTATGCACCAACCTACGATCCTATTTCCTTAGGAACTTGTTTTGTTAAAGCACTAGTCTGACAAGAACAAGATCACCAACTTTAAATTGTTGTGCCCTTTGGCCTTTATCTACCCACTTTTTCACGTGCTTCAATGCCTTTTCTAAGTATGCTTGTGCAATTTTTATGTTTTGTCTCCATTCTTTGCTAAGGTTGAAGGCTCCTAGATTTTTCCTCAATATGGCTCAAGGGATGTATACGATAGTCCTGGTAGTTGTCCAGTGACCACTTTAAATGGACTCTTGTTTACAAAAGAACACTTATTGGAATTAAAATAAAGCTGAGCTACATCCAACAATGATGGCTAATTCTTTTTATTAGCTTGAACAAAGTGTCTTAAGTCTCGTTTGACAACCCATTAAATTGTTTGATTTGACCATTAGTTTAAGGGTGATAACTTTAAAAGATGTAGAACTAAGATCCTAAGATCTTGAAAAGTTTTCTCCAGAATGGCCAAGTGAATGTCAGATCCCTGTCACTAACAATGGTTTAAGGGAGGCCCCAAATCTTGATTACATGTTTAAATACTAGCCGAGCAGTATCTTCTATGATGTAATACTTTTGGGCGGGAATGAACATAGCTTATTTTGAGAAATAGTCAATCACCATTAGGATAGACCCAAGATCAACAACCTTAGGAAGGCAAGTCAATAGAGATATTTTCCCATGGTTTTGTAGGCACAGGTAATGGTTCAAGCATGCCTGCTAGTCTCTTCTTTTCAACATTGTTCTATTGGCAAATGAAGTAAGTTTTCATATAGTCTATCTTATCTTATCACATGTGAGTACTATAATAGCCTTGTTTTAGTAAAGCCAAAGTATGTTGCAAACCAAGGTAACCTACCCATGGTGTGTCATGGCATTCCCTCATTACCACCTATCTTAGACCTCCTACTTTTGACATAAACAACCAAGGACCCTTGGTCAATAAGACCCCATTTTCTTGCCAAAAGTACTTGGACTTACCTTCTACTAGCTTCAAGATGGCACTAGCCTATAGGTCTTTATTTAGATTATCTTTAATTAGGTTGCAAATATCTATTGTGATTTTACTAGCCACCATAGGGGTGATTCTCCTAAGGGTAGCCAACTCTGCTTATCTACTTAATACATCTGCCACTTGATTGGTTCTTCTAGCTGTGTGTTTAAAACAAAATTCAAATTTGGCTAAAAACTCCTACCATCTAGCTTGCTTAGCTTTGAGCCTCAGTTGGGTGAGAAAATGACTAACCATTGCATTATCTATCTTAACTACAAGTTGTGAACCCAACAAATAATGTCACCATGGATTACTGCCTGGAGTTCTTTCTCTTAAAACGTATATATCCTTTTAGCTTCACTCAAATTTCAAATACTATCAGATGCCATTCTTGCAAAAGCACTCCCCTAAAAGTAAAACCAAATGCATCTATTTGAACTTTAAAAAGCTTCCCAATGTCATGGAGAGCCATGATAGGGTCCTTCATCATGGTTTTTTCCAAACCCTCAAAAGCCTCATGATGTTCACTTGTCCAACACCATTTATACTTTTTTTTTCAATAGCTTTATGAAAGTTGTGATTGTACAATAGTACCTATCAATAAATCTCCTATAATTATTGGCTAATCCTAAAAATGATAGGAGTTCACTGACATTCTTTAGTGTTGCCCACTCCTTAATAGCATTAGCTTTTTCTATGTCCATTTGAATTTGGCTTAGAAAGTGAATCTTGGTTTGAGCAAATGCACATTTCTCCCTTTTAACATATAGTTGATGGTCTTATAGTCTTTGAAATGCAAGACACAGGTGCTCTTGGTGCTTTTCCATGGTAGAACTATAAAACACTATGTCATCTAAATAGATGACCATAAACTTGTCAAGTTAGTCATGGTTCACCTGATTCATCAAGGTACAAAATGTGGCAGGGGCATTAGTCAACCAAAAGGCATACAAGAAATTCAAATGCACTATACTGCATTACACAAGTGGTTTTTGGCTCATCTCCTTCAACAATTCTAACTTGATGATAGCCAGATCTCAAGTCCAATTTGGATAAGTACTTGGCCTAGCTTAGTTGATCAAACAAATTCATAATAAAAGGAATAGGATATTTGTTTCTTACAGTGACTTTGTTCAAGGCCCTATAGTCCACACATAACCACAAACTTCCATCATGCTTTCTCTGAAATAGCATGGGTACCCCGAATAGTGCTTTTAATGGCCTAATGAATTTGGCTTCTAAGGGGTCATCTAATTGTTTTCTCAATTCAACCAATTTTCGTGGAGCCATACAATATAGGCCTCTAGCTAGTAGCTTAACTCTTGGGAGAAGCTTAATTTCATGGTCTACCAATCTTCAAAGAGGTAAGACCTTGGGAAATTGCTCTGGCATCACATTCTCAAACTCTTTCAATACTTTCTACACCCTATCAAGTATCAATTCTAGCTCAATCCCATCATTGTAAATTCGTATGGCCATATAGAAGGGCTTCCCTCTCTTTACCTCTTTCTTGAATTATATGCTGAAATCATTTTCTTCCCACTCTTAGGGAGGATCGTGGCTAGCACAATATGCGAGCACTCCCCAAAAAACAATAAAAAACTAGTGATGGGGTTTGAGATTACTTAAGCCAACATCATGAAGTCCAATCCTAGGACAACATCAAAGTCATGTATGGGGCTACTATGAAATCTACATTTCCTTCCTATGCCCTCAACTTAGTCATCACACTTTTAGAGCTTCCATTAATTGCAAAGGTTGGTGAGTTAACCACTTTCATTTGCCAACAGTCCTTATTAACCTTGAAACCACACCTTTTTGCTTCCTCTGGTGTGATGAAGGTATTAGTTGCACCCGTATCTATCATGGCCTTTGTGGTTTTACCATTGAGTACTAGGTCGACATACATCAGACCTCTCCTAGGTTTTTTTTTATCATGTTTAGTTGGGTACAATGAGCACTAAGAAACCATATTGAGCCCATCCTTACAAGCTCCTCCTTAACTCTTTTGATAGTTTCAGGCACTTTGAAAGGTTTTTTAGAGAGGATCTTAGAGCATTAAGGGCATCTTTATATGGGCATTTAGCCACCCATTGTTGCCCTTGGCATAGGAAGCAAGCTAGCAGTTGCTTCAGCTTGAAATTCAATGCATTTTTTACCTTGGGTGGGGTATTGTCTTGACTAGGAAGCCTCTTATCTGATCCCCCATAGAAGGGTCAGTCCATTCTGGCCATCTTTCCCCTATTCCCAAAGTTAGAGTTACTACCAACTGATGGAAGGTTCTTTCTTTTTTAGGGCCCATTGTTACAGTCATTAAGATGTTTAGTGGCAACCATCACTATGGCCACATCTTGCACCTTTTATGTTTGCAATTCTATCTTGCCCCAAGGTTTGAGGCCCTTAAGAAAATAAAACATCTTATCTTTTTTAGAGATGTCTTTAATGTCCAACATTAGGGTAGGAAAGCTCCTCACAAACTCTTGTACCATTCCTATTTGCACAAATTCTTGAAACTTCCTTTGGGCCATATACTTCACATTCTCAAGAAAGAATGGTTTTTCAACTCTTGCTTAAGATCTACCCAAATTTTGATAGGGCATTCATCATTTACAAATTTTGAATGCCAACATAGCTTGGCATCCCTATCAAGGTACATTGAAGCCATTGTAACCTTATCCTCATTTGATTTTATGTGTACATCTCAAAATTATTTTTCTATGTCAAATAGGAAGTTTGCAAGCTCTTTGGCATCTCTTACCCCCCGTAACATCAAGGCTCCAACAGTTTGGCCCTTTTCCCTTTCTCTATTGAGCTAGAACTTGACCTGGCCATAGCCATTTGTAGCACACTCATTTGGGCCCTAAGCTTATCAAATTCTCTCTAAATGACACTTAAGGCATCTCTGGTCTCCTCACCCAATCTATGTAGAGTATCAGGCAACTCCAGTTGGGATGTCTCAATCTACCTTAGTCAACCATAAGTTACTACATGAGGTTTAAAGGCAACCAGTATGGCTTAAGCTCCTCGATCCTCTGTCAGTCATTAAATCCACCACTTGTAGCCATCTCTAGCACTTTTCAACAATGCTCTAATACCACATGTCATGGACTAAGTTTTCTCTCAATGAAGCAATAAACCATATGACACTTGGATGGATGTTTCCATATAAGTCAACCAAGGATAGTTCAATATCCTAGCCAATGATGTAGCCCAGTAATATACCAACTGCTCACCCTTTTTAAAGAGCTTAAAAGATTTTATAGCTGTGCTACCTAGAACCATTATAATGTTTGAAATGGGGACATTTTTTCCTAGCATATGAGATCTATCCTCCTCTTTGGCACATCTCATGCCTGCTCATGGCCCTATATTTGGGTGGCTCATGAAATCCTATGCCTGGTTCTGGCCCTCTACAAGGTTGACTCATGACATACAAGTAGTGGTCAAGACTCTATAGGCTCAGGCATAGTGTTCAAGTTTGGTAGAAATGAGCTAGGCCCATGTACAGATGCTAGTGAGCACTGATATGAATTTACAAGCCACAAAAAAGGCACTGGCTTTGTAAAAATATGAAAACGCACTCGATCCCACCTATAGCTCAATCATGGTGTACAACAAGGGGCTAGGATACCTATTCATGGTGAATGGCCTAGCATGTTGATGGCACATGCACACACACTATGAATAAGATGTTGATGGCATATGCTTTCTTTTTTGTTTCAATTTCATGGTGCGATTCATGCTAGGGGTTTGTTATTTAGCTACAAATGATGATACTGATCATTTCACCTACCTGGGAGGCTAAACAAATCAATCATCATGCATACCCAGGGTCAAAAGGGGCTCAAGGCACAAAGGCACCCTCGTCCCTTTAGTGTTTTGTTAATGTATTTATGGGTTGTTCATTGAGCAAGTTTATACAATGATATTTCCGCAAGTTCACTTAAAGAAACCTTGTTATGACTTCTCCTTCCTCTAAATGATAAGGTTCAATAGACTTCTTATAACATCATGAGCAATGAACCATCCACATTGCCATAATCCAAACACTTCATCGAACCATTCAATTAGTAAGAGCAATAGGTGATGTGTACAAAGGGTAAAGACATAGTCAACGTGAGACTAGTGACTCACACTTTCTAGGAATTCCTTGTTCAAGACCAATAATTACAATGATCTATCCCCATCATGATGAAATTTCAAAGATTACCTCTCATTGAATACATCAGTCTAACGTGCATGTAGCCTAGAACATCTAAGAGCATCACAAACCTATTATTGCCTCAAACTTCCTTATCCTAAGTGGCCATAGTCATTCTAAGAAGCTATCCACAAAGGATCACCTCTGTGTAGCTAGTTAGCAAGTTGAGGTCTCGTTTTGTTAATGGAATTAATAAGACAAATCACTCCACCAACTAACAATGGCCATGCCACACCACTTATAAAATTAAGAAAGATCTTAAAATTAAGAAAGATATTTCGATCTATCAATCCTTGCTATGTATAGACCTAGTAAGTTTCCTTGTGTTAAGTCAAATTAAGCTGCAAGCTCCACTCTTGGTGGTGCCCTTCCATCAATTCCTTTAAGTTTCAACCTTGCGACCATACTCCCTTCGAAACCTAAAGACTTTGATTTCTCATAAGGTGTCGGCAAAGTCCTGAAAGTAACATCCATCGATCCGTAGTCAACATCATTTATGGTTGACATTAGGATGGTATTTGATCATCTTCAAGCTCCCAACTTTCATTCTTGATTAATGAAAACATCATTGGCAAATGCTTTCATAGTTGTTCATCTTTCATAAATCCAAGAATTTCACCTCTGACTGTGAAATATGAATGCCCCTGACTATCCCTATTAATCATTACTCTGATATCAAAGGCCAACATAATAGGATTAAAATCCTATGATGTTACCCTATGAAAATGTATACAAGTGTAGGCTTACTTGAGCATTTTGATTTTTTCAAAGTAATAGCGCCAAAGGAATGACCCAGTCAAATAAGGCCAAGATCACATTATCGATAATAGGGATGAGTAAATCATTGCTCATCATGAGGTCAGCTAGATGACTCAACCTTATTTCCAACTATAAGTTTTTTAACTACAACAACTTAAATATACACTATTGGAGCTAGAATTACCATAGCTACTGGCACTAGACTTGCCTTCCAACGAATCCTCAATAAGGGATTTAAAAAAACCCATTCTAATTGCCAAACTCATAGAGCCCAGTATTGTTATTTATTGTCACTACCTCTCTATTTTTGAACACTTTGCTAGAACATTCAATTGGTAAGAGCAACGAGTGATGTCTACAAAAGGTAAGGATATAGTCAATGCAAGGTGATGACTTATGCTCACTAGGAATTCCTCATTGAAGACCAACATTTACAATGATCTATCCCTATCATGATTAAATTTCAAGGATTACCTAGCTTGTTAGCCAATGCTATGGGCTCATTGAATACATCAGTGTAGCACACATGTGGCTTGGAACATCTAATGGCATTGTAGACCTATTATTGCCTCAAACTTCCTTGACCTAAGTGACCATAGTCCCTTTAAGAAGCTAGCCGTGAAGGATCACCTTTATGTAGTTAGTTAGCAAGCTGTGATCTCATTTGTTAATGGAATTAACTAGACAAATCGCTCTACCAACTAAGAATGGCCATGCACCACCACCAATAAAGTCAAGAAAGAGCTCTTAGTCCATCAATCCTTAGTATGTCTAGACCTACTAAGTTTCCCCATGTTGAGTCAAATTAAGTTGTAGGCTCTACTCTTGGTGGTGTTCTTCCATTAATCCCTTTAAGTTTCAAACTCATAACCATACTCTCTCTATAACCTAAAGAGTTTGATTCTCATAAGGTGCTAGCATAGTCCTAAAAGTAATATCCACCAATCCCTAGTCAGCATCATTTATGGTTGAGATTAGGATAGTATCTGATCATCTTTGAGCCCTCAACTTTCATTCTTGATTGGATGAAAACATCCTTGGTAAATGCTTTCATAGTTGTTCATCTTTCTTAAATTCAATAATTTCACCTTTGACTATGAAATTTGAATGCCCTTGATTGTCTTTATTAATCATTACTTCGATCTTGAAGGTCAACACAATAGGATCAAAATCTTATGATGTTATCCTATGCTAATGTATACAAGTGTATGCCTACTTTGAGCACTCTAATTTCTTTAAAGTAATAGTGCTAGATTAATAACCTTACCAATTAAGGTTAGGAGTGCATCATCGATACTAGGGATAAGTATATCAGTGTTCACTATAAGACAGACCAAATGACCTAACCCTAGTTTTAACTACTACCTTTTTAACTACAACAATTTAAATAAATGCTATTGGAGATAGAATTACTATAGTTGCTAGCACCAGACTTGCCCTTTAATTGATCATCATTAAGGGATTTAGATTGTACTCATTCTAATTACCAGACTCTTAAATCCTAATATTGTTATTTATTGTCACTACCTCTCCATGTTAGGATTGGGTAATTTATGCACTTGCTACCTTTTTTGGATGTGGTAGCCATTTCTCAAGCTCCCTCTCTAAAATTGAACCCTGATTCTTTGTCACCCATCACCACCATAGTAGGCCACTATCCTACCATTGAAAGTTGATAGGGCAAAATTTTGAATGATGCGTCATTGGCACAAAGGCTGTGCGATTCATCAAGTTATCATGATTATCAAAGCAATAGGAAAAGCCCGCTTCGACCTTTTTTCTAATAAATGCATCCTTTTCAAAAGTTAAGGTTTGTTTCACATATTAGCTCTAGAATTACTATGGTTATCCGAGTAATAGATACCATCAAACAAACTATAATTGATTTAATGAGCCATTCACAATTACACAATCTAAATTAGTTCATAGTTTCACATGCATGGCTTAATCTTTGAGACAAGCATACTACTACTAGCCAAATCAACTAGGTAGCATTCTTTCAAGATGTTGGCACTGCATGGGCCTCAACAAACCAATTTAGTAGTGGAAAGAGCCAACATAGAGCATAAGCATCATGCATGTCGAGCACGTAAAATGCATAGCATCGAATGAATAAGGGCCAAGAGCCTATGCCTATAAAACGTTCCATATCTAAGAGCACGATTGAACACCAATGCACCAAAGTGGCCACGAAGGTTTAAGAGGCATGCTTAGGACATGGGCATAATTAATGTTTGACCCATAGCCCTTAAGGACACAAGATGGATGCAAGATTGAAAGACGTCATGTTTCTATTGATTTAGGCATGTAGCACAAGATCTTAATTGTGCCCTCAAGGTATGATGACCACATGGGGAGAGATTAAAGAGGATGATGGGTCGATAGTTTTATACATCGAGTATGAAGCCTACCTACACATACAACCATAGCACCACTCATGTGCCCATTAAGTACAAGTGGCAGTATCCATGCACATCGATCCAAAACTTCTAAAAAAATTTTCAAAAAATCTTGAACTGTGAAAAATTTTTAAAATCATAAAAAATAGAGAGCAAGTCATCGTGCCATGAAACTTCACAAGAAGGCTTAGGGGACCGTTATATGAATTTACAAGCCATAAAAATGGCATTAGCATGGCAAAAATATAAAGATGCACATGAACCCACCTATTGCTCGATCGTGCACAAGATGCATAGCCTGGGACCAAGGTACCCACGCATGGTGTATGGCTCAACATGTGCAGTTAGTGCTCAAGGGAACTATCCATACCAGGGGCTAGCATGTGCCAATGGTAGTCAAAGCATGTGTCGATGGTGGTCAACGCATGTGTCGATGCTGGTCGAAGCATGTGTCGAGACTAAGTGCCAACATGTCCTAATGACAGTCAAGGCATGTGCATGTGTCATGGTCCATATACTAGTCCTGGTGTAGAGGTTCTCTCTGAGTCAAGGAATAGTTCCAACTCTAGTAGAATAGGGTCTGACAACTAGGGAGACTAGGCTTGAAGGCATACTAGAGGTCCAAGTCACGAGTAACTAGCCTAGAATAGTGGAATAGGTAATAATCAAGACTCTAGTGGCTTAAGCCCAATGTTTAGGTTTGATAAAATTGAGCCAAGCCTAGGTATGAGTGCTAGTGAGCGTTATATGAATTTACAAGCTATAAAAATGGCATTGGCATGGTAGAAATTTGAAGATGTGCTTGAAACCACCTACTACCCAGTCATGGTACGCATGGTGCATAGCTCAGGCCTAGGATAACTATGCTTGGTGCATGACCTAGCATGTACTGATGGTGTTTAATGGAACTACCTACACAAAAGGCCAACATGTGTGGATGGTGGTTAAAACATATGCCAAGACCAAGGGCCAACATCTCTTAATGGTATTTTAGGTATGTTCATGTGCCATGGACAACAAGTTGTCTAGGCCTAGAGGTCTTTTTAAGTTGAAGATTAGTTCTAGCTCTAGTGGGATAGAGTCGATAGCCAAAAAGACTAGGACTTAAGGTGTACTAGAGGTTTAGGTCATGGGAAACTAGCCCAAAATAGTAGTATGGGTAGTGATCAAGACTTTAGTAGCTCAAGCATAATGTTCAAGTTCAATGAAATTAAGCCAAGCCTAGATGCGGGTGCTAATGAGCATTATATAAATTTACAAGCTATAAAAATGGCATTGGCATGGCAAAAATATGAAGATGTGCCTAAACCCATGTACTATCTGGTCTAACTGCACACGATGCACAGTCCGAGCCCAGGATACCCATGCTTGGTATGCAACCCAGTATATGCTAATGGTGTTTGAGGAAACTACCCACATGAAGGGCTAGCATGTGCCAATGGCAGTCAAACCTTATGCAAAGATCGAGGCCAACATGTCTTGATGGTGGTCAAGGCATGTGCATGTGTCATAGTCCACAAACTAGTCCATGCCCAAAGGTTCTCTTTGAGTCAAGGAGCATTTCTAGTTCAAGTTGGACAAGGTTTGATTGCTAGGGGGACTAGGCCTTGAGGCCTAATGGGAACCTAGGTCATGGGGAACTAGCTTGAAATCATGGTATGGGCAGTGATTAAGACTTCAGAGGCTCAGGCACAGTGTTCAGCTTTGGCAGAATTGAACTAGGCCCAAGTGCGAGCATTGGTAAGCATTTATGTGAATTTATAGGCTATAAAAATGGCATTGGCATGGTAGAAATATGATGTGCCTAAACCCACCTATTACCCAATTGTGGTGTGCATTATGCATGGCTCAAGCCTAGGATACTCGCGTGTGGTGTGCAGCCTAGCATATATCAATAATGATTGATGAAACTACCTGCACAAAGGGTAAACATGTACTAATGGTGGTTGAAGCATATGCTGAGACCAAGGGCCAACATGTCCTGATGGTTGTCAAGGATGGGCTTACGTCAGAGTCTACAAGCTAGTCCAAGACCTAGGGTTCTCTCCGAGTCAAGGAACAATTCTAGTTCTAGTAGGATAGGGCCTGAATGGCAAGAGGACCAGGCCTTAAGGCCTACTTGGGGCCCAAGCTATGGGGAACTAGCCCAAAATAGTGGTATGAGCAGTGATCAAGACTTTAGAGGCTTAGGTATAGTGTTCAGGTTTGGTAAAAGTGAGCCAAGCCTAGGTGCTGGCACCAGTGAGGCCTTATATGAATTTACAAGCCATAAAAATGGCATTGACATGGCAGAAATATGAAAATGTGCCTAAACCCACCTATTACCCAATCATGGTGTGCACGATGCATGGCCTGAGCCCAAGATACCCATGCTTGGTGTATGACCTAGCATGTGCCAATGGTGGTTGAAACATGTGCTGAGACCAAGGGCCAACATGTTTCAATGGCATCCGAGGCATGTGCATGTTCCATGGTCAACAAATTGGTTTGGCCCATAGGGTTTTTCTGAGTCAAAGAGCTATTCCAGTTCAAGTGGGACACAGTTTGATAGCTTAGGGGACCATGCCTTGAGGCATACTGGAGGTCCAGGTTATGGGGAACTGGCTTAAAATAGTGGTATAGGTAATGATCGAAACTTTAGTGACTCAGGCACGATGTTTAGGTTTGGCAAAATTGAGCCAAACCTAGTTGTGGGCACTGGTGAGCATTATATGAATTTACCAGCCATAAAAATGGCATTAACAAAGTAAAAATATGAAGATGTGCCTGAACCTACCTATTACCTGATCATGGTGCGCATAGTGCATGGTTCGAGCTTAGGATGCCTATGCTTGATGGACATTCTAGCATGTGCCAATGGTGTTCAAGGGAGCTACCCACACAAAAGGCCAGCATGTGCCGATGGTGGTCAAATCATGGGTGAAGACCATGGTTCAACATGTCGCAATGGTGGTCGAGGCATGTACATGTGTTACCTGCAAGCTAGTCTAAGCTTAAGGGTCCTCTCTAAGTTAAGGAGTAGTATTAGTTCTAGTGGGAAATGGTTTGATTGCCAGGTGGACCATGCCTTGAGGCCTAAGCCATAGGGAATTAGCCTAGAATACTGGTACGGCCAGTGATCAAAACTCAAAAGGCTTAAGCATGACGTTCAAGTTCAGTAGAATTGGGCCAAGCCTAGGTGTAGGCCTTAGTGAGCACTTATGTGAATTTACAAAACATAAAAATGGCATTCACATTAAAAAAATATGAAGATAGGGCTACACCCAACTATTGCCTGATCATGGTGTGCATTATGCGTAGCCCAGGCCAACATACTCGCGTGTGGTGCATGGCTTAGTATGTGTTGATGGTGTTTGAGGAAACTACCCACACAAAAGGCTAGCATGTGCTGATGGTGGTTCAAACATGTATAGAGACCGAAGGCTAACATGTCTTGATGGTGATTGAGGCATGTGCTTGTATCACAATTTGCAAGCTGGTCCAAGCCCATTGGTTCTCTCTAAGTCAAGGAGAAGTTCCTATTATATCAAAAAAGGGTTCGATTGCTAGGGGGACTAGGCCTTGAGGCCTATTAGAGGCCCAGGTCATAAGGCACTAGCCTAAAATAGTGGTATGGGCAGTGATCAAGACTTCAGAGGCTTAGGCACAATGTTCAAGTTTAGTAGAATTAAGCTAAGCCCAGGTATGGGTGCTAGTGAGCACTTAGATGAATTGACAAGCCATAAAAATGGCATTGGCATGGAAGAAAAATTAAGATGTGCCATAACCCTCATACTTTCCAATCATGGTGTGCAAGGTGAGCAGCCTGAGCCTAGGATACCTACACGTGGTGTGCAACTCAGCATGTGCCAATGGTGTTTGAGGGAACTATCCACATAAAGGACCAACATGTGTCGATAGTGGTCAAAGTATGTGCCAAGACCAAGGGCCAACATGACCCAAAGGTGGTCGAGGCATGTGCATGTGTCGTAGTTCGCTAATTGGTCCAAGCCTAGGGGTACTCTCTAAGTCAGGGAGCATTCTAGTAAGACAAGGTCCAAATACCAAAGAGACTAGACCTTAAGGCCTATTGGAGGCCCAGGTCATGGGGAACTAGCCTAAAATAATGGTACAGGTAGTGATCAAGACACCAAAGTCTTAGGCACATTGTTTAGTTTTAATAAAATTAAGCCAGGGCCAAGTGCAAGTGCTAGTGAGTGCTTATATGAATTTAGAAGCCATAAAAATGGCATTGGCACAATAGATGTGCCTGAACCCTCCTACTACCAGGTCATGGGGTGCATGGTGTGCAACCCAGCATGTGTTGATGGTGTTCAAGGTAACTACTCACACAAAGGGCTAACATGTGCCCCTATGATGGGTCGAAATTGAGTGATGGGCACGTGTGTCACTTCTAGCTCAGATTTTGACTTAGAGTCATTTAGTCATAATCCAACGCATGGTAGCTTTTTGCCACTAGCTCTTCAACCAAGCACAATGACCAATTGTGTAAATCAATGGTTCCTCTCATACTAGGTTGAATTACTAGCATGATGTTGCCATTAGTAGGGTAAAATTAACTTGCCTCATGACAGTCTGAACCCAGTTCACATTCCCTAGTGGTGGGTGAACAATCCAACACTTGGTGAATTCTGCTTCACAATGATAGGAATAGCCAACATCAAAGGATCAAAAAGCAACATCACTATAAATGCTTGGCTGCCACAAGCTAGTTGCCCTATGATAACCTTTTTAACACCTTTAACTTCACATTCTGAAGGTCTAAAGGATCTATAATCCACGCTTTCATGGTTTATTTTTGTACTAGAAATCAAAATCAAATGAGCCTTTACCCTTTTGTTCCATGTGAGATTTTTATTTTTGTTGAGCTCATTTTGGGACACCTGTGTTATCTTTTAATAGATGTGCTACCCTAGCCAAAATCCCCACTTGACAATGTCTTATGCCCAGATTGATTGACCAAGGCCTGCCTTGGGTCCAAAAGAAGGGGTCATGCCTCACCTCCAATTCATGGAATAAGTAAAATAACATTAAAAGTAGTGGTATTTCAATTTCACTCAAGGCCTTCCATTTATCCTACACTGATTAAGTTATTTCCCAAAGTTAGACTATAGCCAAGATCAATAAGGTTTTCTTTCCCTACTATTTCTTTCAAGCCTATTCCCTTGGCTATGGTTTTGATGGATAGTAGGTAGAGACTGTGGGAATCTCATTAATCCATTCATGTGACACACTAATTAGATGATGAGGCATTTGGCTACATTAAAAAGGTCATAGTTACTCTTGTCATTTACCCGTGCTTATTTGAATTTCTTCACTTTGACATTTAGAACACTGGATAGAAATCACATTACGTGAGCATATGCAGAAACCATTGCATTAATTTGTTTTAATTAAATAGGTGGATTCCCTTTGTCTATACCAATTCTAATTTGATTGCTTTCACATAGGAAAGGCCCCTAAGGGAGTAATTCCCAATCCTTTTGACCAGCACATGGCAACCTGCTCTCACCATGAGAGTAGATTGAGCAATGTATCAATAGCTGATAGGTTTGAGATTGGGCCCCTCATGCCTAACCCTTAGAGCTAGTCTTTTTCCCAAGGTTATGGATCCATTTTGCAACTCCCCTTGCCTATATTGTTCCATCGACTAGAAGCTATTCACCTTAGAGACCTGATGCAGTTATAAGTACGACTAGGCATGGATGGCACTTGGTCCTCTAGATGTTTAAGGGCCACCAAAGGCACACTTGACACCATAAAACATGTGGTGCTCTTTTGGTTGTTGGACCCTACCTCCAACTAAGCCATTTCCAAGGTAGGCAAGCCATTAAACAAAAAGGATAACTATTCCTAAGGCCCTCGTCGACTTCTCCAAACTCCCTAATGTTGTCGTTAGCTACTGCATCCTAATTAAGGAATTTTAGCCTAAATCCCTTTCGAAACTCATGCTAGATATGCTATCAGACGAGCTTTCCCTTTCTCTTAGGATCGACTAACCCGTGCCATTCACATGGAACCATTATTCTCTTTGGCCTTCAAAGTTCTTATTTGAATATTGGCTACTACCACCAAGATCTGCACCGATGGTCACTTCACCTAGGTTCACACCCTGGGTTTTGTGATGACTACTGTGTCCTCTTACTCATCGAGGCTTGGCCCTTACCCCAATAACTGGGTATAGGTCACATGCTTAAGTGCCATCCATTTTTTGGGTTAGTTGATTTGGCAAGTGACTTGTTTCACATTCCTTAGTGGATTTTGACTTCCATGACCACCATCCTACTATCTTAATCAACCAACACCCCTTATGGGTTCTAGGTTAGAGCACAATTGGGCACCATAACTTGGCTTCTAGTTCATCTCATATCACCAATTTTGCTTACCAAAAATGGCCTACTTAGATCTCTCGATTCTATGGCATAGCTAAATGAAGCAACCACATTGTCATGAGTCAACATTGTATAGGGCCACGATCGGGCATAGGATGTCATGAGCCACCCATGTATAAGGCCATGATTGAGTAAAGGTGCCAAGGTGGAGGGTAAATCTCATAGGCTAGGAAAAAGTGTCCCTATTTCAAACTTTGTAATGGTTCATGGTAGCATAGGTGTAAAATCTCTTAAGCTCTTTAGAGGGGTGAGCAGTTGACGTATTGTTAGGCTATATCACTAGCTAAGGTATGTGCTAGACCACCCATTTAAGGCTACTCCTCTAAACTCGACGATGGTGGGAAGACTCAATGCTTTTTTTGTACTTATTATACTATTCTTGATATTAATAAAACATTTTTTCTTATGAGAACACCAGGGGTTACCTTGGTGTGCTCCCATTATGTGCCGATATATTGTTGTGTATTCTTGAGATTAACTTATGGCTTGTTGGTTGCCTATTCATATATCAAACTATCCTTGACTGACTTATGTAGAAGTATCCATCTAAGTGCCACACAGTCTATTACTTCATTAAGTGAGAGCTTAGCCTGTGACATGTAGTATTAGAGCACATTTGAGAAGTGCTAGAGAATTTATAAAATGGCTATGAGTGGTGGATTTAATGATCAACAAAGGATCGAGGAGCTTGAGGCCATGGTGGCTACCTTAAAAGCTCATATGGTAACTCATGATCCACTGAAGGGGATCAAGATATCCCAGTGGGAGTTTTCTAATACTCTACCTAACTTGGGTAAGGAGACCAAAGATGCCTTGAGTGTCCTCTAGAGAGAGTTTGAGGAGCTTAGGGCCCAAGTGAGTATGCTACAAATGGCCATGGTCAGGTCAAGTTTTTGCTCGTGGAGAAAGGGAAAAGGGCCAAAGTGCCAAAGCCTCGATGTAATGAGGGGGCAAGAGATGTCAAAGAGCTTGAGAACTTCCTGTTTGACATAAAATAATTCTTTTAGCTTTGCACACATAATCAAAGAAAGATAAAGTTGCAATGGCTTCAATATACCTTGCCATGGATGCCAAGCTATAGTGGTGTTCAAAATTTGTAGGTAATGAATGCCCTATTAAAACTTGGGCAAATTTTGAGCAAGAGTTGAAAAATGAGTTCTTCCCTGAGAATGTGGAGTATATGGCCTGAATGATGCTTCCAGAATTAGTGTGAACAAAACAATGTGAGAGTTTTTAAGGAGCTTTTCTACCTTGGAGTTGGACATTAGAGACAACTCTAAAAAATACAAGATGTTCTAATTCCTAGAGGGCCTCAAACCTTGGGCTAGGATGGAATTACAAAGATAAAAAGTGCAAGATGTGGCCACGACTATGGCTGCCACCAAACATCTTAATGACTATAACAATGCCCCTTCAAAATGAAAGAACCATCTATCAGGTGGCAATAACTCCAACTTTGGGAATGGTAGAAAAATGGTCAAAATAGATAGACCCTTCAATGAACGATTAGATAAGATGCCTACTAGTTGAGACAATACCCAACCCAAGGCAAACAATGTATCAAATTTCAATCTGAAGCAACTGCCAGCTTGTTTCTTATGCAAGGGGTCACATTAGGTGGCCAAATGCCCACGTAGAAATGCCTTTAATGCTTTGAGAGCCTTCTTTCAAGAGTCCTCCAAAGTAGTCAAAACTGTTGAAGAAGTTAAATGGAGCCATCATGGATGGGCTCAATATGGTTCCTTAATACCTTTTGTACCCAACTAAAAATGATAAAGAAAGAATCTGTGAGAGGTTCGATGTATGTGGACCTAGTACTCAATGGTAAAACCATAAACGCCATGGTAGATATAGGTGTAATTGATACCTTTATCAAACTAGAGAAAGCAAAAAGGTGTGGTCCCTAGGTTAATAAACACTGTGGGCAAATGAAAGCAGTTAACTCGTTAGCCTTTGTGATCAGTGGAAGCTCTAAAAGTGTGATAAGCAAGTTAAGGCCATGGAATGGAAATGTAGACTTCATGATTTCCCTCATGGATGACTTTGATGTTATCCTAGGATTGGGCTTCATGATGTTGGATCTGGCAGTCCCAATCCCTACTGCTAGTTGTTTATTGTTCTTGGGGGAAAGGTTATGTGTTGTGTCAGCCACAATCCTCCATAAGAATAGAAAGAAAATGATTTCAACATTACAATTCAAGAAATGAGTAAAGAGAAGGGAGCCTTCTTATATTGCTATGCCAATTTACAAAGATGGGATTAATGAGAGTTTGTGGTTATGTATGGACTATAGTGCATTGAACAAAGTCACTATGAGAAACAAATATCCTATTCCTCTTATTACAGATTTGTTTGATCAACTAAGATAGGCCAAATGCTTCTTCAAATTAGACTTGAGATCTGGCTATCATCAAGTTAGAATTGCTAAAAGAGATGAGCCAAAAACCATTTATGTAATGTAGTATGGTGCATTTGAATTTCTTGTTATGCTTTTTGGATTAACTAATGCCCCTACCATATTTTGTACCTTGATGAATCAAGTGTTCCATGACTATCTTGACAAGTTTGTGGTCATCTATTTAGGTAACATACTAGTCTATAGTTCTACCTTGGAAGAGCACCAAGAGCACCCACATCTTATGTTTCAAATACTTCAAGACCATTAATTGTATGTTAAATGATAAAAAAGTGCATTTGCTCAAACATGAATTCACTTCTTAGGCTATAATGTTAAACAAGGCCACATTCGAATGGACATGGAAAAAGTTAGGGTTATCAAAGATTAGGCAACACCAAAGAATGTTAGGTGAACTCCATTCATTTTTGGGGTTAGCTAACTATTATAGGAGATTTGTGGAAAGATACTATCATAGAATCATGGCTCTCATGGAGCTATTGAAAAAGAAGCATAAATGGTGTTGGACAAGTGAATGTCAAGAGGTTTTTGAGGGCTTGAAGAAAGCCATGATGAAGGACCTTATCTTAACTCTCCCTTACATTAGGAAGCCTTTTGAAGTTTAACCAAATGCATCTAATTTCGCTATTGGGGGAGTGCTTTTACAAGAATGGCACCCTATAGCATTTGAAAGTCAAAAGTTAAGCGAAGCTAAAATGTAATATATGGCTCAAAAGAAAGAACTTCTAATGATAATCCATTGTTTGAAACCATGGCGGCATTATTTGTTAGGTTCACAAGTCGTAGTTAAGATAGACAATACGATAGTTAGTCATTTTCTCACCTAACTAAGGCTCATGGCTAAGCAAGCTAGATGGTAGAGTTTCTAGCTGAATTTGAATTTTGTTTTGAGCACACAACTAGAATAACCAATCAAGTGGTAGATGCACTGAATAGATAGGCAAAGCTAGCTACCCTTAGGAGAATTGCCTTGATGGTAGCTAGTAAAGTCACAATAGATATTCATAAGCTAATTGAAGATAATCTAAAGAAAGATCCACAAGCAAGTGCCATCCTGAGCTAGTAGAAGAAGGGAAGTCCAAGTACTTTTGGCAAGAAAATGGGGTTTTATTGACAAAAGGTCCTTGGTTGTTTGTGCCAAAAGTAGGAGGTCTAAGATAGATGCTAGGGAATGCCATGATACACCATAGGCAGGTCACCTTGGTTGGCAACGTACTTTAGCTTTACTAAAACAAAACTATTGTTGGCTTCACATATGGCAAGATGTGATGGACTATACAAAGACTTGCCATATTTACCAACAGGACAAAGTTGAAAAGAAGAAACCGACAGGCATACTTGAACCATTACTTATGCCCACAAAACTTTAGGTAAGTTTCTCCCTTGACTTCATATTGGGCCTTCCTAAGGTTGGTGATCTTGTGTCTATTCTAGTAGAGATTGACCATTTCTTTAAATATGCTACATTGATAAAAGTATTACATTATGGAAGATATGGCTTGAATAATATTTAAACATGTACTCAAGTATTAGGGCCTTTCTGAAAACATTGTTAGTGACAGGGATCCAAGATTCACTAGTCATTTTCGAGAGAATTTTTCAAGATCTTGGTATCTCAGCTCGACATCTTTTCAAGTTATCACTTGCAAGCTAATGGTCAAACTAAATGATTTAATGGGTTATTGGAAGAGTACTTAGGACACTTTGTTCAAGCTAATTAGAAGAATTAGCCTTTATTGTTGAATGTAGCTTGGCTTTGTTTTAATTCCAACAAATGTTCTTCCATAAAAGAAAGTCCATTTAAAGTGTTCACTGAATAACTACGAAGACCACTACATACATCCCTTGAGCCATATCGAGCAAAGAATCCATGACCCTTTAACCTTAGCAAAAAATCAATACAAAACACAGAAATTATGCAAGTAGACTTAGAAAAGGCATTGAACCACATGAAGAAATGGGCAGATAAGGGTCAAATGGCATAGCAATTCAAAGTTGGTGATCTTGTTTTTATCAAATTAGTGCCTAAAAAAACTAGGTTCCTAAAGAAGCAGGATCATAGGTTGGAGCATAAGTATTAGGGCCCAGTGAAGATCCTTTCCAAAGTTAGGAATGCCTCTTATAAAATCGACCCACCAAAATGGATGAAGGTGCACCCAGTGTTCCATGTGAACAACTTAAAGCCCTATCATGCAAACCCCATAGATACAAGTTGAGGTGAATCAACTAAAGTTGCCATTACCATGAGGCCACCATCAGAACATCGACTTAAAGAGATTTTAGTTGACAAGGTATCTTGAGTATCTCAAAGAATAGTTCACGAATATTTAGTGGACTGGGAGAGCTTAGGACTAGAAGAAACTAGTTGGGAGAGAGATCATGTCCTCCACGTATTCAAGCAAAATATTGAAGAATTCTATGCCAACAAGTCAATGAGGTCATCGACCAAATAGGTAGGGGAAGATGTCATGAGCCAACCTTGTATTGGGCCACAATTGAGCATAGGATGTAATGAGCCACCCATATATAGGGCCATGACTAAGTAAAGGTGCCAAAAATGAGGGTAGATCTCATTAGCTTGGAAAAAGTGTCCCCATTCAAACTTTGTAATGATTCTTAGTAGCATCAATATAAGATCTATTAATCTCTTCCAAAGGGTTAAGCAATCGACATATTATTGGGCTACCTCACTGACTAAGGTACATGTTAGACCACCCATCTAGGGCTACCTCTCTGGCCCCAATGATGGTGGGAAGACTCGGTGCTCTTTTTATACTTGTTATACTTTCTTGATATTAATAAAACAATTTTTTCTTATGGGAACATCGAAAGTTGCCTTGGTGTGCTCCTAATATGGCCCAATATATCGTTATATATTCTTAAGATTAATTTGTGGCTTGTTGGTTGCCTATTTAGATATCAAACTATCATTGGCTACTTGTGGGGAAGCATCCATCCAAATGCCACATAGTCTATTACTTCATTAAGAGAAAGCTTAGCTAGTGACACAAGCCATCTTGCCTATTTATAGTTTGAGAATAGATCGAGGGAGTTGTCCATCGAATGCCTCTAATTATTGGCTTTACCCTATAGAACATGCCAAAGGCTCTAACTATCTTAAAGGAAACTTCAGAGGGAACCAGCTATAGATGATTCGATTAGTCTTTCACCCCTATACCTAAGTCATACAAATAATTTGCACATCATTATAATTGCAAGCCTCCACCAAAGTTTCATTTGGTTTTGCCTGTTTAGGCATAGTTCACAATCTTTTGGGTTCTAATAGGCAGCTCACACTTGAACCCTTCATAAAAAAGTTCAAGGTCAGTTGGTAGTGCACCTGTGAGAGATCCTACCAATCAACTTCCTTGCACCTTATGGGTGTTTTAGCTCATTGACTAACACACATGTTAGACTCTTTGGTCTGTGTTTGAAAATGGGTCAGATGGTGAGACCACAGGCTAATGCCTAGAGCATGCCAGTGTTAAGGCATACCGAGATGATTTGTGCTGCATTCCATGATCACGGTGATAACATCTCTATAAGCATATCGAAAGCCTAGGCTTGGGCCACCTTCATGACCCATGTCTATCCATGCCTTGAGCTGATCAGCGAATCGGCCCTCACTATTCCACATCTGATCAAGGTGCATTGTCAACCCCCATCTACTTCTCTTTCGATAATTTTAAGCATTTTTTAACTCTTTTTTCAAAGTCTTTTTCATCTTTCCCTCATAGTACTTGTTTGCTATCGGTCTCTCACCCATATTTAGCCTTGGATAGAATTTACCCCTTGACTAGGGTTGCATTCCCAAATAACCCAACTCACAGACAATGCCTAGCGCTATGAAAAGGTCTAGGCACAATAAGGCTCTCACCCTCTTAGCACCCCTTTTTAGCGTACTTGGGCCCAGTCCACCATTGAAGACACTTTTTCATACTACAATTTAGACACTGAAGGTGTCCAATTCTCAAGCTGGGCTATTCTCAGTTTGCTTGTCACTACTAGAGGAATCTTGGTTAATTTCATTTCCTTCACTTATTGATATGCTTAAACTTAGTGGGTAATCTTGCCTAACCTAAGGTCATGATGTGAGCATCGACCAAGTGATACAATGGATCTAATAGGGTCTGGGTGGACAACAAGTACATGTCATCAAATATAAGGCACATTAAGGGCTTTACCACTAATGGTCACAGTGCTATCATTGCCAGGGACTCACTTTTAGGCCAACCATGACTGACAAGATCACAAGAGGCCATCTTCCACCCCTTTCACCTAGAGCTCAATGGATAGGAGTTTAGAAAGGGTGACAATGCATGACACCCAGGCAAACGTGCCCTCGACCTAATGGCTTAGGGCATAACTTGCATTCAAAGACTCGATAGTTCATAGGATTTTGCAATTCACACCAAGTATTGCATTTCACTACATTCTTCTTTAATGTAAGAGTTGAGATATCCATTGTCGAGAGTCGTTTTTGGTTTTTTATGACAAAAAGAGTCACAATGCTGACTATGCACACATCACGAATAGGATGATGTTGGCACATGCATTCTTTTTCATTCTGGTTCTTTGGTACAATTCACACTATGGCTTTGTTATTCAGTCATAGGCAGTAATACCAATCATTTCACCCCTCCAAGAGGTAGAATGAAATGTCACACCCACCTGAGGCTAAAAAGGGCTTAGGGCATGAATGCACCCTCACCCTTTTGGTGTTTCATTATCGTGTTCATGAGTCATTCATTAAGTGGGTTTCAATAATGATCCTTTGGACAATGATCCTTCTGTATGTTCACCTACTGAAACCTTGTTACGACTTTTTCTTCCTCTAAATGATAAGGTTCAGTGGACTTCCCGTGATATCATAAGTAGTGAATTGTCCATGTCACCATGATTCGAACACTTCATCAAACCATTAAATCGGTAGGAGCAATGGGTGGTGTACAAAGGGTAGGGACGTGCTCAACATGAGTTGATAACTTACACTTACCAGGAATTCCTTGTTCAAAGCCAACAACTACAATGATCTATCCCCATCACGATGAAATTTCAAAGATTACCTAGGCTTGTTAGCCAAGGCTATAGACTTTTTGAATACATCAATGTAGCGAGTGTGCGGCCAAGAACATCTAATGGCATCACAAACCTATTATTGCCTCAAACTTTCTCAGCCTAGGTGGCCATAGTCCCTCTAAGAAGCTAGCCATGAAGGATCACCTCCGCGTACCTAGTTAACAGGTAAAGGTGTTATTCTTTAATGAAGTTAACTAGACAAATTACTTCACCAACTAAGAATGGCCATGCACCACCACCCATAGAATAAAAAAAGAGCTCTCAATATGTCAATCCTTACTATGTCTAGACCTAGTAAGTTTCCCTTTCTTAAGTTAAATTAAGCCACACGTTGTACTCTTACTGATGCCCTTTTATCAATTCCTTTAAGTTTCAACCTTGCGACCATACTCTTCCGAAACCCAAAGACTTTGATTTCTCATAAGGTGTTGGTGGAGTTCTAAAAGCAATATCCATCGATCCTTAGTCGAAATCATTTATGGTTGAGACTAGGATGGTATTTGATCATCTTTAAGCCTTAACTTTCATTATTGATTAATGAAAACATCCTTAGCAAATGCTTTTGCAATTGTTCATCTTTCATAAATCCAAAAATTTTACCTCTAACTATGAATTTTGAAAGCCCCTAATTGTCTCTGTTAATCATTACTCCTATCTCAAAGGCTAACACACTAAGACTAAAAGCCTATGATGTTATCCCATACTAATGTATACAAGCACAAGCCTACTTTGAGCACTCTAATTTCTTCAAAGTAACAATGTTAGAGGAATGATTTGGCCAATTAAGGCTAGGAATGCCTCACCAATAGTAGGGAAGAGTAGCTTGGTGCTCACTATGAGGTGGAACGCATGACCCAATCCTAGTTTCAACTATAAGCTTTTTAACTGCAAAAACTTAAATATATGCTATTGGAGCTGGAATTGTCGTAACTGCTAGCTCTAGACTTACCTTCGAATGGATCCCCTTAAGGGATTTAGATTGTACTTATTTCAATTACTAGACTTATAAAGCTTGGTATTGTTGTTTATTTTCACTACCTCCCTATGTTAGGATTGGGTAATCTATGCACCTGCTACCTTCCTTAGAAGTGGTAGACGTTTCTCAAGCTCTCTCTTTAGAATCAAACCCTAATTCTCCATCACCCATCACCACTATAGTAGGCCATTGTCCTACTATCAAAAGTTGATAGGGCAATATTTTGAATGATGCATCTTTGGCATATAGGTTGTGTGACCTATCAAGTTATCATGAATTATCAAAGTAATAGGCAAAGCCTGTGTAGACCTTTTATCTAATGAATGCATCCTTTCCAAAAGTTGGGGTTTGTTGCACATATTTGCTCTAGAATTACTACAGTTATCCTATTAGTAGATACCATCAAATAACTTATAATTGATTTAATAAGCCATTCATAGTTTCACTATCTAAATTAGTTCAAACTTACATAAGCATTGCTTAATCTTCGAGACAAGCATATGACTACTTGGCAGGATCAACCAAGTAAGCATTCCTTTAGGATATTGGCACTGCATAGGCCTCAATGCACTGACTGAGAGACAGAGATAGCCACCACAAAGCATAAGCATCATGTGTGTCAAGCTCATAAAAATGCATAGCAATAGATATGCAAGGGTCGAAAGCCTGTACCCATAAAACATTCCACATCTAATAGCACAATCAAACACTAGTGCACCAATGTGGCTATAGAGTTTTGGGTGGCACACTTAGGACACAACATGTGATTGAGGTTTGAACCAAAGCCCTTAAAGATACAAGAAGAATGATGGATTGCAAGACATCCAGTTACATCAATTTAGGTATGTAGCATAGGATCTCGATTGCACCCCTAAGGTACAATGACCACATAGAGGGAGATTGAAAAGGATGATGGGTTGACAATTTGATGCATCGAGTATAGAGCCTGCCAACATGCATAATCATAACATCACTTATATGCTTATTGCATACAAGTGGTAGCATCCATGCACACTAGTCCACAACCCACCCAATCAATTACTCGATGAGCGAGAAGAGGAAATGATGTAGGAGGCCATGCCATA
The DNA here is from genome assembly GCF_047325235.1 of Durio zibethinus. Taxonomy (NCBI): domain Eukaryota; kingdom Viridiplantae; phylum Streptophyta; class Magnoliopsida; order Malvales; family Malvaceae; genus Durio; species Durio zibethinus. Next base: position 28,652,621 of record NC_143169.1, read on the forward strand.
ACCACTTCGCATGGGAAAAACATAAGCAAGGGCCATAAGACTGCCCTTGCCATCCAATAGGCAACAATGGCACGACACCACCAATGCTTGGTCTAGTCGAGATAGCACACGAAACCTCTGCAGCCACCACCCTAAGGGGATATTGCTTGATTTTAGGATTTGTTCATAGGGTGTTTGGTAGCATGGGCTACATGCACGGGTGGTCGATGATAAGGGACCATGAGACTGCCAAATACTCAAGAGACTTAGCCAGACTAAGTCAATGGTTGCAGCTTCTACTTGCACCACTTTAAGAAGATATTGCCCAATTTAGGGACTTGGTCTAGGGTTTAAGGAAGCATCAATCATAGGCATGAGCTTGAGCTCGGCACAATTGAGCCTTTTTTTCCATATGCAGACCAACCAGTTAAGGCCATGAGCTCTTATAGGACACTAAAGCAACTAGCTGCTTGACAACATGATCGAAAGGCATGCATGGCCTGGATTTTGCTCTAAAGACATTGTCATGGATGTTTGCAACAACAAGCCTATCATGCACACCTATTCCCTCATTGGGGGAAAAAAAGGGACAGACAATCACCCTTAAAAGGCATGATAGATTTTACAGATATGTTAGCAGTAGACATTAAAGTGTCTATAATAGGGAACTTCTTTCAAACAAGCATATCTTGCACAAGGGTTTGTAAATGTTGATGGTGGTTAAGGCATGTGCCCGTATCAAGGCCCAGCATATGCTGATGGTGTTCAAGGCAAGTGCTCGTAGCAAAGGCCAGCATATGTTGATGGTGTTTGAGGTAACTACCTACACCAAAGGCCATTTTCTACCAATACTAATCGAGGCATGTGCCTTCACCAAGGGCCTGTATGTAACAATAGTGGTCAAGGCAATTACCCATACCAAAGCTAGCTAGTGCCAATGGTGGTTGAGGTAGGTGCCTTACCAAAGGCCAGCTCATGCTGATGATGGTCAAGGTATGTGCCTATACCATATATCGGCATATGCTCGTACCATATACCGACATGTGCCCGTACCATGTCCTAATAATGGTCGAGGCCTTGGCTAAAGTTTGATTCTGGGCCCTGATGCACATGCTAGGCTCAGGCATATACTGGTATCATATTTTTTGCCTAGGGCACCATCACCGAAAGATTGTTGGAGAACCTAGTCAATGGCATTGAGGGTTTCAATGATTGAGGAAGGGGACCAGGAGGCATGTGCACATGATGTATAATGGGTGCTAGTCTTTAGCCCTTATATTGACCCTTTATCCCCAAAGAACCTCAACAACTCACAACCCTTTAAAAAAGCATAAGAGCTTTTATAGGTTTGCAACCAGTAGCCATTCAAGTGTTTAAAATGGGGATGCTTTTTTCAAATGGCCATAAGATCTTTTACACTATGAGTTCTTAGCTAAATTTTTTTATGGATGCCTACAAAAATACAAGTATCATGTATACTAAATTTAGGGCCAAAAATCCTTTTAAAAGAATTTAAAAAAATCCCAAACCATGAAAAATTTTAAAAATCATGAAAAACAAAAAATGAGTCATCTTGCCATGAAACTTCACATGAAGGCATAGGGGACTGTTATATGAATTTACAAGCCATAAAAATGGCACTGGCATGGAAAAAATATGAAGATGTGTTTGAACCCAACTATTGCCCAGTCATGGTTTGCATGATGCATAGCCCAGCATGTACCAATAATATTAGAGGGAATTACCTACACCAAGGGCCAACATGTGTCACTGGTAATCAAAGCATGTGCCAAGACCAAAGGCCAACATGTCTTGGTGGCAGTTGAGGCATGTGCATATGTCACAGTCTGTAAGCTGGTCTAAAACCAAGAGTTCTTTTCGAGTAGAGAAATAGTTCCAATTCTAGTAGGACGAGGTCTGAAAGCTAGGGAGACCAAGCCTTGAGGTGTACTAAAAGTCCAGATCATGAGGAATTAGCCTAGAATAATGGAATAGGTAGTGATCAAGACTCTAGAGGCTTAGGCCTAATGTTCAGGTTTGACATAATTGAGCTAAGCCTAGCGGTGTGTGTGTGTGTGTTAGTTGGCATTTTATGAATTTATAGGCAATGATCAAGACTCTAGAGGATTAGGCTCGATGTTCAGGTTTGGAAAAATTAAGCCAAGCCTAGGTGCGGGTGTTGGTTAGCATTTTATGAATTTACAAGCCATAAAAATGGCATTTGCATGGTAAAAATATGAAGATGTGCTTGTGTCATTGGTCAAGAGTCAAGCTTCAGGTTTGCACAACTCCAAGACTCAAGAATGGACTCTTCTGCATCCCAAATTAGCCTAACATAAGAAACGGTGTATAGGCACTTTAGACTACAAGGCTTGGCCACCTAGTAAGTTACGAAATGAAAGGCCACAATAAGTGCTTACAGAAAGGCTAACAAAAGAATAAAACAAAGTTTAAGGCAAAAGTAAGGATGTTATTACTCAATGGTTCTAGTGTGTGTACAATAAGGATAAAAATCTCTCTATTTATAACTGAGTCCCCCTTATAATTAGTGCCAAGATACATTTCTAAACTCTAGGGATTACACTAGCTTGAATCCTATGATTTTAGGAGATAAGATATAATTCTTGATTCTAAGGGATTGGTGTTGCTTCATAATCTTCGAGTTGATAATATCATGCTAAATATTAGGCCTTCTAGAAACTGATCCTCCTAGGATTGTGTTCAGGTGTGCCCATACTTGGGCTCGACCATGTACCTACTCCTTAATCATCAATGTTCTCACCTAGGTTTGATTAGATGCTGGTGCAATGCTCATCAACGCCTACCCCTGGGCCTAGCTTAATCCTACCCAACTTAAACACCTTTCCTAGGCCTTTAGAGTCTTTATCACTACCTATCCCATTATTTTGGGCTAGTTCCATATGACCTAGACATTTAGTGAACCTAAAGGCCTGGTCTCCTTAAATGTCAAACTCTATCTCGTTAGAACTTGAACTGCTACTTAACTTGAAGAGAATACTTTGGCTTGTACTAGCTTATGAACGTTGACACTTGAACCCACCTACTGCTTGGTTGTGGTGTACATGGCGCATGACTATGGCCTAGGATACCTGCACTTAGTGCACGACCTAGCATGTGCCGATGATGTTCGAGGGAACTACCCGCACAAAGGGCCAGTACATGCCAATGATGGTTGAAGCATATGCTAAGACCAAAGGTGAACATGTCCCGATGGCAGTCGAGGCATGTGCATGTGCCATGGTTTGCAAGCTAGTCTAGGCCTAGAGGCTCTTTTTTAGTCGAGCAACAGTTCCAATTCTAGCGAGACAAAGTCTGATAGCTAGGGAGACTAGGCCTTGAGGCATACTGGAAGTTTAGGTCTAGGGAAGTAGCCCAAAATAGTGGTAAGAACAGTGATCAAGACTCTAATGGCTCAAGCACGATGTTCAAGTTTAGTGGAAATGAGCCAAGCCAAGGTGCAGGAGCTAGTAAGCATTATATGAATTTATAAGCCATAAAAATGGCATTAGCATGGCAAAAGTATAAAGATGTTCATGAACCCATCTACTACTCGATCATGGTACGCATAGTATATAACCTAAGCCCAGGATATCTGTGCTTGGTGTATGGCCTAGCATGTGCCATTGGTGTTCAAGGAAACTACTTGCACAAAGGGCCAGCATGTGCCAATGGTGGTTAAAGCATGCACGAAGGCCAAGGGCCAGCATCCTTTAATGGTGGTCAAGGCATATGCATGTGTCATAATTCATAAGTTGATCCAGGCCTAGGGTTCTCTTTGAGTCAAGGAGCAATTCTAGTTCTAATAAGAAAAAATGTTTGATTATAAGGGGAACTAGCCTTTGAAGCCTACTGAAGGCCCAGGTCATAAGGAACTAGCCCAAAATAGTGGTACGAGCAGTGATCAAGACTCTAGAGGCTTTAGCACGGTGTTCGGGTTTGGCAAAATTGAGCCAAGCCTAAGTGCGGGCACTAGTGAGTGCTTATGTGAGTTTATATGCCATAAAAATGGCATTGGCATGGCAGAAATGTGAAGATGTGTAGGAACCCACTGACTGCCCAATCATGGTATGCATTGTATGAGGCTTGGGCCCAGGATACTCATGTATGGTGCACGGCCTAGCATGTGTCAATGGTGTTCAAGGGAACTACTCACACAAAGGGCCAACATGTGTTATTGGTGGTCAAAGTATGTGTCAAGACCAAGGGCCAACATATCCTGATGGTGGTTAAGGCATGTACTTATATCATGGTTTACAAGCTAGTCCAGGCCCAAAGGTTTTCTCTAAGTTGAGGAACAGTTCCAATTCTAGTAGAAAAGGTTCCAACTACTAGGGGGACTAGGCCTTGAGACCTACTGGAGGCCCAGGTTATGGGGCACTAGCAAATAATAATGGTATGGGCAGTGATCAAAACTCTAAAGGCTCAAGCATGGTGTTCGGGTTCCAAGAAATTGAGCCAACCTTAGGTGCAGGTGCTAGTGAACATTTAGATGAATTTGCAAGTCATTAAAATGGCATTCGTATGGCAAAAATGTAAAGATGTGCCTTAACCCACCAACTGCTTGATAGTAGTGTGCATGGTATATGTTCTAGGCCCAGGATATCACATTCAGTGCGTGGCCTAGCATATGCCAATGGTGTTTAAGGGAACTACTTATACAAAAGGCTAGCATGTGTTGATAGAGGTCAAATTATGTGCAAAGGCTAAGGGCCAACATGTCTCAATGGTGGTCGAGGCAAGTGCATGTGTCATGATCTAAATGCTGGTCCATGACCCAATGTTCTCTCTGAGTCAAGGAGTAGTTCCAGTTCTAATAAAAAAAGGTCTAATTGCCAAGGGGACCAAGCCTTAAGGCCTACTAGAGGCCTAGGTTGAGGGCACTAGCCTAGAATAGTGGTATAGGCAGTGATCAAGACTCTAGAGGCTCAGGCACAGTGTTTAAGTTTTATAGAATTGAGCCAGGCTCAGGTGTAGGCACTGGTGAGCACTTAGATGAATTGAGGCATGTGTATGTGTCATGGTCTGCAAGCTAGTCCAAGCCCAAGGGTTATCTTTAAGTTGAGAAATAGTCTCAATTCTAGTATGACAGGGTTTGACTACCAAGCAAACCAAGCCATAAGGCTTACTAGAGTCCTAGGTCATAGGGAACTACCAAAAACAATGGTATGGTTAGTAATCAAAACTCCAGAGACACAAGCAAGGTTTTTAGGTTTGGTAGAATTGAGCTAGGTCCGGGTACATGCACTTGTGAGCAATGTGTGGTCTCACAATCAAACCTAGGTGCAGGCACTGATGATCAAGGTGTGAGCGCACAATCAAACCCATGTGCGGGATTGCCTAAACATAATCCTGGGAAGATCAAATTTGTGGGCTTCTAGAATGCCTAATACTATAGTACAATCTTTGACAAGCTAGAATTATGCTAAGCACTTGAGTCTCGTAGGTTGATAATTTTTTACAAGTGCCAGCATCTAGCGATGGTGTTCGAGGTAGCATTCTGAACTAAGAGGCTAGCATTTGCTGATGTATTTGAGGAAATAATAGGCCAACATCTGCCAATGGTGTTGGATGTGATTGCTCGTACAAACCAAAGGCCAAGTGCTGTCAATGGTGTGCAGGCAGAACTGATCCAAGGGCCAGTTGCACCAAGGGTGAGCCTATTCCTATAACAAATACCAAAGGCATTTGGTTGTCATTTACTTGGATGCTTGAGGTAGGGATGTCATCCACCAGTCCAATTGATTGCAATGGAGAACACCATTCATCCCCTAGCCCAAAGAGGTATGGTTTAAAAAAATAAAGTGAATAGACTTCAATGGGTGTGAAAGGAAAGGATGAATTAAAGCAACCAAGGGCTAAATCTTAGCGGATCATGGCACAATGGCAGCAAGGCCACTCTACCACTTACAGTACTCCATCACATAATTAAGTCATCTACAAAGGATTCTACCTATCACTTTGTGGGAATTAAGCTCTAAGGAGGCTCGCATAATTTGTTCACCTTAGAGGTTGCACCTACAACATGTACCTTTGGGGGCCATAGGCTTCTACTGTGGGTTGACAATCAGGTGACAAGCACATGCATCGCTTTTAGCCTAAATTCTAACTTAGAGGTGTTCAGTCATAATCTAGCACATGGTAGCTTTGCACCATTAACATTTAACCAAGCACGATGACCAATTGTGTGAATCAACAATTCCTCTCTACTAGGTTGAATTACTATTGCGACACTACCATCAATAAGGTAAAACTAACCTATCTCACGATAGTCTAAACCCAGCTCATGTTTTTTATTAGTGGGTGAACAATCCAACACTTGGTGAATTTGGCTTCACAATGATAGGAAAAGTTGGCATCGAAGGATCAAAAAGCAATGTTGCTACGTATGCTTAGCTACCACTAGCCAGTTATCCCTATGGTAACTTTTCTGACACCCCTAGCTTCAAATTCCAAAGGTATAAAGGATTGATAGGCCATGCTTTCATAATTCATATTCGTACCAAAAATCAAAATCAAATGAGCTTTTACCCTTTTGTTCCACATATGTTTTCTGTTCTCATTGAGCTCATCTTCGGACACCTATATTATCTTTTAACAAATTTACCTTCCTAGCCAAACTCCCCACCTAAGAATGTTTGTTGCCTAGATTGACTAACTGAGGCTGGCCTTGGGTCCAAAAAAAGGGTCGTGCCCTACTTTTGATTCACAAAATAAGTAAAATAACGTTAAAAGTAGTGGTATTTCAATTTCATTTGAGGTCTCCCACTTATCCTAGAGCTCTCAAGTCATTTCACAAAGTTAGATTAAAGTCAACTTAATAAGGTCTTCTTTTTCTATTAATTCTACCAAGCCTGTTCCCTTGGCTTTGGTTTCACTAGATGGTAGACAGGGACAATGGGAATCTCATTAATCCATTAATGTGCATCACTAATTAGATGACAAGGCATTTGGCTACTTTAAAAGAGTCATAGTTACTTCTGTCATTTACCCATGCTTGGTTGAATTTCTTCACATTGACACTCAAAGCACTGGGTAGAAATCACATTGCATGAACATTCGTAATGACCATCACAATACTTTTCTTTTAATTAAACAATCAAATTCCCCTTGTCTATATCAGTTCTGAGTTAACTATTCATCATCCGAGAAAAGCCCTTGAGGGAGCCTTTCCCAGTCCATCCCTTGGTCAGCATGCGATGACCTACTCTCGCCATGGAAGCAACTCGAGTAGTGCTCAAGTAGCTGATGGTTTGACACTGGGACCCTTATGCCTAGCCCTTAGAGCCAATCCTTTTCTCAAGATTACAGATCCATTTTGTCAATTTCCTTTGCCTACATTGTTCCATCAACTAAAGGCTATTCACCTTAGAAACTTGATGGATTTATAAGTACAATTGGACACGGATAGTATGATCTTTTAGGTTTTCAAGGGCCGTTGAGGGTTTACCAAACACCACGTGACGTGTGGTGCTATTTCGACCATTTCTAAGGTGGGTAGGCAGTTAAACAAAAAAGATAACTCTTCTCGAGGCCCTGCCGATGACTCCAAACTCCCTAACGTTGCCATTAGCCTCCGCATTCTGGCTAAGGAATTTTAACCTGATTCCTTTTCAAAGCTCACACTCAATACACTGTTGGACTAACTCCCCCCATCTCTTAGGATCAACTAATCCATGTTCAAGTGCTGTTCACATGGAACCTTTCCCCCCTTCGACCTTTGGAGTTCTCATTTGAATATTTGCTATTTATTTCAAATAGTTATAACCTTTTGTTTTGTGATAAACAAATTGTTTATGTCCATACAAGCTTATTTGAAATAAAATAATACTAGTTTATTAATATTTCAAAAATTAATAAATAAAAGATTTATAAAATGAATCTGTTTACTAAGTAAGCTCAAATTATTATGACTATTTGAGCAATTTTTTATTTCAAAAAGTTAGGATCTTTTGTTTTGTCATAAAACAATTGTTTCTATTCATATAAGTTTATTTAGACTAAAATAATACTACTTTATTAATATTTTGCAAGTTAATACGTAGGAGATTTAAAAAATATATGTTTATCGAACAAGTTCAAATAGTTATATCCATTTGAACAATTATCTATTTTAAATTATTATGACCTTTTGTTTTGTGGTAAAACAATTGTTTCTATTCATACAAAATTATTCAAAATAAAATAATACAAATTTATTAATATTTTGAAAATTAATAAGAGATTTAAAAACTAAATCTATTTACTAAACCAATTCAAATAGTTATAACTATTTAAACAATTATCTATCTCAAATTGTAATGATCTTTATTTTGTCATACAACAATTGTTTCTTTTCACATAAGCTTATTCGATTAAAATTATACTAATTTAATAATATTCTAAAAATTAATAAGTAAGAGATTTAAAAAATATATATGTTTGTCGAACCAATTTAAGTAGTTAAGACTATTTAAATAATTATCTATTTCAAATCGTTTTAACCTTTTGTTTAGTCATAAAACTATTATTTTAGTTCATACAAACTTATTCAGAATAAAATAATACTAATGTATTAACATTCAAAAAATTAATAAGCAAGAGATTTAAAAAAATAAATCTGTTTACTGAACAATTTTAATTAGATATGACTATTTCAACAATTATCTATTTAAAATAGTTTTAACTTTTTGTCTTGTCATAAAACAATTGTTTCAATTAATAACATATCCGAAATAAACTAATACTACTTTATTAATATTTTAAAAATTATTAAGCAAGAGATTTAAAAACTAAAGTTGTTTTCTAAAGTAATTCTAATAGTTACGACTATTTGGACAAATATCAATCTCAAATCATTATGATCTTTATTTTGTCATAAAACAATTGTTTCTGATCATACAAGTTAATTCAGATAAAAATAATACTAATTTAATAATATTTTCAAAATTAATAAATAATTAAAAAAATAAATATGTTTGCTGAATCAATTTAAATAGTTAAGATTATTAGAATAGTTATCTATTTCAAATCATTTTGACCTTTTGTTTAGTCATAAAATAATTTTTTAGTTTAAAAAAGCTTATTCGAAAGAAAATAGTACTAATTTATTAACTTTTCAAAAATTAATAAGGAATATATTTAAAAAAATAAATCTGTTTACTGAATAAGTTCAAATAGCTATAACTATTTAAATAATTATCTATTTAAAATCGATATGAACTTTTGTTTTGTCATAAAACAATTGTTTTAGTTCACAAAAGTTTATCCAAAAAAAAATAATACTACTTTATTAATATTTTAAAAATTAATAAGAGATTTAAAAAATAAATCAGTTTACTAAATCAATTTTAAATAATTATGGATATTTAAATAATTATGTATTTTATTACCTTTCATTTTGTCATAAAACAACCGTTTTTCAACATACAAGCTTATTTGAAATAAAATTGTTAGTACTTTTTGTTTTGTCATAAAATAATAATTTTGAACATACAAGTTTATTTGAAATAGAATAATACTAATTTATTAATATTTCAAGAATTAATATGAGATTCAAAAAATAAATCTATTTACTGAATTAGTTCAAACAATTATGATTAGTTGAACAATTATCTATTTCAAATTGTTACAACCTTTTTGTTCTGTCATAAAATAATTATTTCTATTCATATAAATTTATTTCGAATAAAATAATACTAAATTAATAATATTCTAAAAATTCATAACTAAGAGATTTAAAAAATAAATTTGTTTATCAAACCAGTTCAAATAGTTAAGACTATATGAATAATTATCTATTATTTTAAATCATTATAACCTTTTGTTTTGTTATAAAACAATTATTTCAACCTATCCAAGTTTATTCATAATAAAATAAAACTAATTTATTAATATTTTAAAATTTTATAAGAGATTTAAAAAATAATGTTATTTATGGAACCACTTCAAATAATTATACTTATTTGAACAACTATATATTTTAATTTGTTATAACCTTTTGTTTTCTCATAAAATAATTATGTCTATTCATACAAGCTTATTCAAAATAAAATAATACTAATCTAATAATATTTTGACAATTAATAACTAAGAGATTTAAAAAATAAATTTATTTAACTATTTGTACTAGTCAGGCCAGTAGATTCATTTTTTAAATCCGTTATTTATTAATTTTTAGAATATCAATAAATTAGCATACTTTATTATGAATAAGACTATATCAATAGAAACAATTGTTTTATGACAAAACAAATGGTTATAATGATTTGAAATAAATAATTGTTCAAATTGTTATAACTACTTGAATTGGTTTGGTAAATAGATTTATTTTTTAAAATCTCTTATTAATTTTCAAAATATTAAAAAATAAATGTTATTTTATTCAAAACAAACTTATATGAACAGAAATATTTGTTTTACGACAAAACAAAAGGTTATAACGATTTGAAATAGATAATTATTCATATATCCTTAACTATTTGAATTAGTTTGACAAAAAAATTTACTTTTTAAATCTCTTAGTTATTGATTTTCATAATATTATTAGATAAGTATTATTTTATTCCGAATATGCTTATATGAACATAAATAATTATTTTATGATTTGAAATATATAATTATTCAAATAGTAATAACTATTTAAACTAGTCCGATAAGTATATTTATTTTTTAATTCTCCTACTTTTTAGTTTTTGAAATATTAATAAATTAATATTATTTTATTCCAAATAAACTTGTATGATTAAAAACAATTGTTTTATAACAAAATAAAAAGTTCATAACAATTTGAAATAGATAATTGTTTGAATGGCCATAATTATTTAAACTAATTCGATAAACTGATTTATTTTTTAAATCTCCAACTTCTCAATTTTTGAAATATTAATAAAGTAATATTATTTTATTTTGGATAAGTTTTATTAAACTAAAATAATTGTTTTATGATAAAACAAAAGTTTATAACAAATTTAAATAGATAATTGTTCAAATAATCATAACTATTTGAACTTATTCAGTAAATAGATTTATTTTTTTAAATTTCTTACTTATTAATTTTCTAAATATTAATAAAATTATATTATTTTATTTCAAATTAGCTTGTATGAACTGAAAAAAAAAATTTCTGACAAAACAAAAGGTCAGAATGATTTGAAATAGACAATTATTCTAATAGTCTTAACTATTATAATTGGTTTGGCAAGCACATTTATTTTTTAAATCTCTTATTAATATTTAGAATTTATTAGTTTAGCATTATTTTATTTAGAATAAGCTTGCATGAATAGAAACAATTTGTTTTATGACAAAACAAGATCATACTATTTGAGATAGGTAATTGTTGAAATAGTCATAACTATTTAAACTAGTTTGGTAAACAAATTTAGCTTTTAAATGTCTTATTAACTTTTGAAATATTAATAAATTAGTATTACTTGATTCTAAATAATTTTGTATGAATAAAACAATTGTTTTACAACAAAACAAAATGTCATAATGATTTAAAATAGATAATAGTTCAAATGGATATGACTATTTGAATTTGTTTGGCAAACATATTTATTTTTTAAATCTCCAACTTATTAAGTTTTAGAATATTAATAAATTAGTATTATTTTATTTCAAATAAACTTGTATCAATAGAAACAATTGTTTTATGACAAAACAAAATATCATAATGATTTGAAATAAATAATTGTTCAAATAGTCATAACTATTTGAACTCGCTCGTTAAACATATTTATTTTTTAAATCTTTTACTTATTAATTTTTAGAATTTTAATAAATTAGTATCATTTCTATTCTGAATAAGTTTTTATGAGCAAAAACAATTAGTTTATGATGAAACAAAAGATCATATGATTTGAAATAGATAATTGTTCAAATAGTCATAACTATTTGAATGTGTTCAGAAAACATTTTTTTTCTTATTAATTTTTGGAATATTAATAAATTTAAATTATTTTATTCAAAATAAGCTTGCATGAACAAAACCAATTATTTTGTGGCAAAACAAAAGGTCATAATGTTTTAAAATAGATAATTGTTCATATAGTCATAACTATTTGAACTTATTTGGTAAATGGATTTTTTTTTTGTTCTCTTACTCATTAATTTTTGAAATATTAATAAATTAGTATTATTTTACTTCAAATAAACTTATATGAACTGAAACAATTGTTTTATTACAAAAGAAAAAGTCATAATGATTTGAAATAGATAAATATTTAAATAGTCATGACTATTTGAACTTATTTGGCAAACATATTTATTTTTTTAAATCTTTTACTTATTAATTGTTGAAATATTAATAAATTAATATTATTTTAATTTAAATAAACTTGTATAAGCAGAAATAATTGTTTTATGATAAAACAAAAAGCCATAACAAGTTGAAATAAATAATTACACAAATAGTCATAACAATTTGAACTTGTTTGGTAAACAAATTTATTTTTAAAATCTTTTACATTTTTAATTGTCTTAATATTAATAAATTTGAATTATATTATTTGAAATAAGATTGTATGAATAGATAAAATTCTTTTGTGACAAAACACTAGGTTATAGCAATTTCAAATAGATAATTGTTCAAACAGTCATAATTATTTAAACTTTTTCAGTAAACAGATTCATCATTTTAAATTTCTTTATTATGAAATTTTGAATTACTAATAAATTAGTATTATTTTATTTTGAATAAGCTTATATGAACTGAAACATTTCTTTTATGACAAAACAAAATGTCATAACGATTTAAAATAGATAATTATTCAAAAAATCATGATTATTTGATCTAGTTTAGTAAACATATTTATTTTTTAAATTTTATTTATCAATTGTTGAAATATTAATAAATTAGTATTATTTTAGTCCAAATAAGCATGTATGAACACAAACAATTATTTTATAATAGAACAAAAAGTCATAAGATTTAAAATAAATAATTGCTCAAATAGTCAAAACTATTTGAACTAGTTTGATAAATAGATTTATTTTTTAAATCTTTTATTAATATTTGAAATATTAATAGATTAGTATTATTTTAGTCCAAAAAAATTTATATGAACAAAAGCATTTGTTTTATGACAAAACAAAAGGTCATAATGATTTGGAATAGATAATTGTTCAAATAATCATAATTATTTGAACTGGATAGGTAAATAGAATTATTTTTTAAATCTTTTACTTATTCATTTTTGAAATATTAATAAATTCTTTTTCTTTTATTCCAAGTAAACTATTATGAATTCAAAAAAATTTATTTTATGACAAAACAAAAGGTCATAACGATTTGAAATCGATAACTGTTCATATAGTCTTAAATATTGGAACTGATTCGCCAAATAAATTTATTTTTTAATTCTCTTAGATTTTAATTTTCATAATATTATTATATTAGTATTATTTTATTTCGAATAAGCTTGTATGAACAAAAATAATTCTTTTATGACGAAACAAAAGGTTATAACAATTTGAAGTTTATAATTGTTCAAATAGTCATTGCTGTTTGAACTAGTTTGGTAAATATATTTTATTTTTTAAGTCTCTTACTTATTAATTTTTAAAAGATTAATAAAAAGTATTATTGTATTCCGAATAAAATTGAATGCTCAAATACAATTGTTACATGATAAAACAAATGGTCATAGTGATTTCAAATAGATAATTATTCATATAGTCTTAACTGTTGAAGCTACTTCAGCAAACAAATTTATTTTTTAAATCTCTTAGTTATTAATTTTGGGAATATTATTAAATTAGTATTATTTTATTCCAAATAAGCTTATATGAATTGAAACAATTATTTTACGATAGAACAAAAGGTTACAACAATCTAAAATAGATAATTGTTTAAATAAGAACTGATTCAGTAAATAGATATATTTTTAAATCTCCTTCCAATTAATTTTTGAAATTTTAATAAATTAATACTATTTTATTCCAAATAGCCTTGTATGATGAAAAACAATTATTTTATGAAAAAACAAAAGTTTGTAATGATTTGAAATATATAATTGTTCAAATGGCCATAATTATTTGAACTAGTTCGATGTATTTTTTAAATCTCTAATATATCAATTTTTGAATTATTAATAAAGTAATATTATTTTATTTCAGGTAAGCTTTTATAAATTGAAAAAATTGTTTTATGATAAAACAAAAGGTCATATTTATTTCAAAAAGATAATTATTCAAATAGTCATAACTATTTGAACTTGTTTGATAAACAAATTTATTTTTTAAAATTTCCTGTTTATTAATTTTCTGAATGCTAATAAATTAGTATTATTTTATTTTGAATAAGCATGCATGAGCTAAAAATACTATTTTATGACAAGCGAAAGGTCAAAACGATTTGAAATAGATAATTGTTCTAATTTTCTTATCTATTTGAATTAGTTTGGTAAACACATTTATTTTTTAAATCTTTTATTAGAATATTATTAATTTATCAATATTTTACTCCAAATAAGCTTGTATGAACAAAAACAATTGCTTTATGACAAAAAAATATCATAACGATTTGAGATAGATAATTGTTCAAAAAATCATAATTATTTGAATTGGTTCAATATAAAGATTTAGTTTTTAAATCTTTTACTAATTTTTGAAATATTAATAAATTAGTATTATTTTATTTTGAATAATTTTGTATGAATAGAAACAATTATTTTATGACAAAACAAAATATAATAACAATTTGATATAAATAATAGTTCAAATGGACATGACTATTTAAGCTTGTTTGGTGAACAAATTTATTTTTTAAATTTTCAACTTATTAATTTTTAAAATATTAATAAATTAGTATTATTTTATTTTTGAATAAACTTGTATGAATAGAAACAATTGTTTTATGACAAAACAAAAGATCATAATGATTTGAAATAAATAATTGTTCAAATAGTCATAACTATTTGAACTTGCTCAATAAACAAATTTAGTTTTTAAATCTTTTACTTATTAATTTTTGAAATTTTAATAAGTTAGTATTATTTCATTTAAAATAAGCCTTTATGAATAGAAACAATTGGTTTATGACAAAACAAAATGTCATAACAATTTTAAATAGATAACTGTTTAAATAGTCATAACTATTTGAAAATATTTAGAAAATATATTTATTTTTAAACTTTTAGTTATTAATTTTTGAAATATTATTAAATTTTTTTTATTTTATTCGAAATATGCTTGTATGAATAGAACCAAATATTTTATAAGAAAACAAAATGTCATAATATTTTAAAATAGATAATTGTTCAAATAGTCATAACTATTTGAACATGTTTGGTAACAAGATTTATTTTTTAATTCTCTTTCTAATTAATTTCTAGAAAATATAAATAAATTAGTATTATTTTATTTCAAATAAGCTTATATGAACTAAAACAATTATTTTATTACAAAACAAAAGTTCACAATGATTTGAAATAGGTAATAATTCAGATAGCCATAACTATTTGAACATGTTAGGTAACAAGATTCTTTTTTTAATTCTCTTTCTCATTAATTTTTGGAATATTAAAAAATTAGTATTATTTTATTTCAAATAAGCTTATATGAGCTAAAACAATTGTTTTATTACAAAACAAAAGGTCACAATGATTTGAAATAGATAATTATTCAAATAATTATGACTAGTTGAACTTGTTCAAAAAACATATTTATTTTTCAAATATTCTACTTATTAATTGTCAAAATATAAATAAATTAATATTTTGTTAATCGAAATAAACATGTATGATAGAAACAATTATTTTATGATAAAACAAAAAGTCATACCAATTTGAAATAAATAATTTTTCAAATAGTTATAAAGATTTGATATTGTTCAATAAATAGATTTATTTTTTAAATCTTTTACTTATTAATTGCCTTAATATTAATAAATTTGTATAATTTTATTCAAAATAAGAGATCTTTTACTTATTAATTGTCTTAATATTAATAAATTTGTATTATTTTATTCAAAATAAGCTTGATGAATAGAAAAAAAATCATTTTATGACAAAACAAAAGGTTATAACGATTTCAAATAGATAATTGTTCAAACAGTCATAATTATTTAAACTTGTTCGTTAAACAAATTCATTTTTTAAATCTCTTAATTATTAATTTTCAGAATATTGATAACTTAATATTATTTTATTTTGAATAAGCTTATATGAACCGAAATGATTTTTTTATAACAAAACAAAAGGTCATAACGATTTGAAATAGATAATTATTCAAATAGTCATGACTATTTGATCTAGTTCGGTAAGAATATTTATGTTTTAAATTTTTTAGTTATTAATTGTTGAAATATTATTAAATTGGTATTATTTTAATCCAAATAAGCTTGAATGAACAGAAACTATTGTTTTATAACACAATGAAAAGTCATAACAATTTGAAATAAATAAATGCTCAAATATTCATAACTATATGAACTGGTTTGATAAATATCAATAAATTAGTATTATTTTGTTTTAAACAAACTTATATTAACAAAAAAAAATATTGTTTTATTACAAAATAAAAGTAATAATGATTTGAAATAGATAATTATTTAAATACTTATAATTATTTAAACTGGTTTTGTAAATAGAATTATTTTCTAAATCTCTTATAAATTTTTGAAATATTAATAAATTAGTTTTACTCTATTTCGAATAAATTTTTACAAGCTAAAATAATTATTTTATGACAAAACAAAAGGTCATAACAATTTAAGTTAAATAATTGTTCATATAGTCTTAACTGTTTAAATTGGTTCAGCAAACATAATTATTTTTTAAATTTCTTAGTTATTAATTTTCATAATATTACTAAAATAGTATTATTTTATTTCGAATAAGCTTGTATGAATAGAAACAATTGTTTTATTATAGAATAAAATGTTATAACAATATGAAATAGATAATTGTTCAAATAGTTATAACTATTTGAACTGGTTTGGTAAAAAGATCTATTTTTAAAAACAATTGTTTTATGACAAACAAAAGGTAATAATAATTTGAAATAAATAGTTGTTTAAATGGCCATAATTATTTGAATTTATTTAGTCAACTGATTTATTTTTTAAATCTCTTAGTTATTAACTATCGAAATAATAATAAAGTAGTATTGTTTTCTTTTGGATAAGCTTTTATGAACTAAAACAATTGTTTATGACAAAACAAAAGGTCATAATGATTTTAAATTGATAATTGTTCAAATAGTCATAACTCTTTGAACTTATTCGATAAACACATTTATCTTTTCGAATCTCTTGCCTATTAATTTTTGGAATGTTAATAAATTAGTATTATTTTATTTCGAATAAGTGAGTATAAAATGAAACAATTATTATAGGACTAAATAAAAAGTTAGAATGATTTGAAATAGATAATTATTCTAATAATCTTAACTATTTGAACTGGTTCAGTAAATATATATATTTTTTAAATCTCTCACTAATTTTTGGAATATTATTAAATTAGTATTATTTTGTCCATATAAGCTTGTATGATCAAAAAAGATCATAATGATTTGAGATTGATATTTGTTCAAATATTCATAACTATTTAAACTAGTTCAAAAAAACAACTTTAGTTTTAAATCTTTTGTTTATTAATTTTTTAAATATTAATAAAGTAGTATTATTTTATTTTGAATAAGGTTTTATGAAATGAAACAATTGTTTTATGACAAAACAAAATGTCATAACGACTTTAAATAGATAATTGTTCAAATAGTCAAATCTATTTGAACTTGTTTGATAAATAAATTTATATTTTTTAAATCTCTTGCTCATCAATTTTTCAAATGTTAATAAATTACAGTTATTTTATTTTGAATAAGTTTGTATGAACTGAAATAATTGTTTTATAACTAAACAAAAGGTCATAACGATTTGAAATAGATAATTGTTATAATAGTCTTAACTATTTAAACTAATTCTACAAACACATTTATTTTTCAAAGCTCTTATTAATTTTTGGAATATTATTAAATTAGTATTATTTTAATCTGAGTAAGCTTGTATGAAAAGAAACAATTCTTTTATGACAAAATAAACATCATAACGATTTGAGATAGATAATCATTCAAATAGTAATAACTATTTAAACTATTTTGGTAAATAGATTTAGTATTTAAATCTCTTATTAATTTTCAAAATATTAATAAATTAGTATTATTTTATTTTGAATAATTTTGCATGAATAGAAGCAATTATTTTTTGACAAAACAAAAGGTCATAACATTTTGAAATAGATAATTATTCATGTAGATATGACTATTTGAACTTTATTCGGTAAACAGATTTATTTTTTAAATCTCCTACCTATTAATTTTCAAAATATTAATAAATTAGTATTATTTTATTTTGAATAAACTTGCATGAATAGAAATAATTGTTTTATGATAAAACAAAAGATTATACTATTTGAAATAAATAATTGTTCAAACAAGCATAACTATTTGAACTTGCTTGATAAATAGATTTATTTTTAAATCTTTTACTTATTAATTTTTGGAATATTAATAAACTAGCATTACTTATTTTGAATACACTTGTATGAATAGAAACAATTAGTTTATGACAAAACAAAAGGTCATAATTATTTAAAATAGATAATTATTCAAATAATCATAACTATTTGAACGTATTCATAAAACATATTTTATTTTTTAAAATTTTATTTATTAATTTTTGGAATATTAATAAATTTATATTATTTTATTTGAAATAAGCTTATATGAACAGAAATAATTATTTTATGATAAAACAAAATATCATAACGATTTGAAATAGAAAATTATTTATATAGCCATAACAATTGGAACTTGTTTGGTAAATAAATTTATTTTTTAAATCTCCTACTCATTAATTTTTGAAATATTAATAAATTAGTATTATTTTATTTTGAATTAGCCTATATGAACTAATATATTTGTTTTATGATGAAATAAAAGGTCATAACAATTTGAAATAGATAATTATTCAAATAGTTATGACTATCAAAACTTGTTCAATAAACATATTTATTTTTAAAATCTGTTACTTATTAATTGTCAAAATATTAATAAATTAATATTATTTTAATTCATATAAGCTTTTATGAACAAAAAAATTATTTTATGACAAAACAAAAAAGTCATAATGATTTGAAATAAATAATTGTTCAAATAGCACTACTATTTGAATTTATTCAGTAATCATAGTTATTTTTTAAATCTTTTATTTATTAACTGAATATTAATAAATTTCTATTATTTTAATTGAAATAAGGTTGTATGAATAGAAAAAATTATTTTATAACAAAACAAAAGATTATAGCGATTTGAAATAGGTAATTGTTCAAATAATCGTAATTGTTTTAACTTGTTCAAACAGATTTAGTTTTTAAATCTTTCACTTATTAATTTTTGAAATATTAATAAATTAGAATTATGCTATTCCGAATAAGCTTGTATGAATAGAAACAATTGTTTTGTGACAAAATAGAAGGTCATAACGATTTGAAACAGATAATTATTCAAATAGATATAACTATTTGCATCGGTCAAGCCAACAGATTCATTTTCTAAATCCGTTACTTATTAATTTTTAGAATATTAATAAATTAGCATTATTTTATTCCAAATAAAATTGTATCAATAGAAATAATTGTTTTATGACAAAACAAATGGTCATAACGATTTAAAATAAATAATTAATCAAATTGTTGTAACTAATTGAACTAGTTTGGTAAACAAATTTATATTTTAAATCTCTTAATAATTTTCAAAATATTAATAAGTTAATATTATTTTATTCCAAACAAACTTATATGAATAAAAACATTTGTTTTATGATAAAACAAAATGTCATAACGATTTGAAATAGGTAATTATTCATACAACCTTTACTATTTGAACTGGTTTGGCAAACAAATTTTTTTTTTAAATCTCTTAGTTATTAATTTTAATAATATTATTAGATTAGTATTATTTTATTTTGAATAAGCTTATATGAACATAAATAATTGTTATATAACAAAAGAAAAGGTTATAATGATTTGAAATATATAATTGTTTAAATAGTTATAACTATTTGAACTAGTTTGCTTAACAGATTTATTTTTTAAATCTCCTACTCATTAATTTTTGAAATATTAATAAATTAATATTATTTCATTCCGAATAGGCTTATATGATGAAAAATAATTGTTTTATGACAAAATAAAAGTTCATAACAATTTGAAATAGATAATTGTTCAAATGGCCACAATTATTTGAACTGATTCGATAAATTGATTTATTTTTTCAATCTCCAATTTCTCAATTTTTAAAATATTAATAAAGTAATATTATTTTATTTTGGATAAGCTTCTATGAATTGACACAAATGTTTTATTATAAAGCAAAAGGTCATAATGATTTTAAATTGATAATTGTTCAAATAGTCATAACTATTTGAATTTGTTCGGTAAACATATTTATTTTTTGCTTATTAACATAATATTATTTTATTTCGAATAAGCATATATGAACTAAAACAATTATTTTATGACTAAACAAAAGGTCAGAACGATTTGAAATAGATAATTGTTCTAATATTCTTAACTATTTGAACTGGTTCTACAAACACATTTACTTTTTTAAATCTATTGCTTACTAATTTTAGAATATTATTAGTTTACCAATATTTTTACTTTGAATAAGCTTGTATGGATAGAAACAATTGTTTTATAACAAAACAATGATCATAATGATTTGAGATAGATAATTGTTCAAATAGTCATAATATTTTAAACTAGTTTGGTTAACAGATTTAGTTTTTAAATCTCTTGTTAATTTTTGAAATATTAATAAATTAGTATTATTTTATTCTTAATAATATTGTATGAATAAAAAAAATTGTTTTACGACCAAACAAAGTGTCATAATGATTTGAAATAGATAATAGTTCAAATGGATGTGACTATTTGAACTTATTTGGTAAACAGATTAATTTTTTAAGTCTCCAACTCATTAATTTTATTATATTAATAAATTAGTATTCTTTTATTTCGAATAAACTTGTATGAATAGAAACAATTATTTTATGACAAAAACAAAAGTTTATAATGATTTCAAATAAATAACTATTCAAATAGTTATAACTATTTAAACTTGTCTTGCAAACAAATTTATTTTTTAAATATTTTACTTAATAACTTTTGAAATTTTAATAAATTAATATTATTTTATTATGAATAAGCTTGTATGAATAGAAACAATTAGTTTATGACAAAACAAAAGGTCATAACGATTTGAAATAAATAATTGTTCAAAAAGTCATAAATTTTTAAACAAGTTAAGAAAATAGATTTATTTTTTAAATTTTAACTTATTAATTTCTAAAATATTAATAAATTTATATTATTTTACTCGAAATAAGCTTACACGAACAGAACCAATTGTTTTAAGATAAAAAAAAGGCCATAATGTTTGAAATAGGTAATTGTTTAGATAGTCATAACTATTTGAACTTATTTGATAAACAGATTCCTTTTTCAATTTTCTTACTCATTAATTTTTAAAATATTAATAAATCAGTATTATTTTACTTCAAATAAGCTCATATGAACTAAAACAATTATTTTATTACAAAAGAAAAGGTCATAATGATTTGAAATATATAATTATTCAAATAGTCATGACTATTTGAACTTGTTCGATAAACATATTTATTTTTTAAATCTTTTACTTATTAATTGTCAAAATATTAATAAATTAAAATTATTTTAATCTGAATAAGTTTGAATGAACAAAAACAATTATTTTATGATAAAATAAAAAGTCATAATAAGTTGAAATAAATAATTATTCAAATAGTTATAATGATTTGAACTTATTCGGTAAACATATTTATTTTTTAAATCTTTGACTAATTAATTATCTTAATATTAATAACTTTATATTATTTTATTCGAAATAAGCTTGTATTAACTGAAAAATTGTTTTATGGCAAGTCAAAAGGTTTTAAAGCTTCTAAATAGGCAATTGTTCAAATTGTAATAACTATTTGAACTTGTTTGATAAATAGATTTATTTTTTTAAATCTCTTTCTTATTAATTTTTTGAATGTTAATAAATTAGTATTAATTTGTTCGGAATAAGCTTATATGAACTATAACAATTGTTTTATGACTAAACAAAAGGTCAAAATAATTTGAAATAGATAATTATTCTAATAGTCTTAACCATTTAAGTTGATTTGGTAAACAAATTTATTTTTTAAATCTCTTATTTATTTTTGAACTATTATTAAATTAGTATTATTTTAATCCAAATAAGCTTGTACAAACAAAATAATTATTTTACGAGAAACCAAAAGGTCATAATGATTTGAAATAAATAATCATTCATTTAGTCTTAACTATTTGAACTTGTTTGGCTATTAGATTATTTTAATTTTCTTGGTTATTAAGTTTCAAAATATCATTAAATTATTATTATTTTATTTCAAATAAAATAGTATCAACAGAACCAATTGTTTGATGACAAAAATAAAAGGTTATAATGATTTGGAATAAATAATTATTCAAATAGTTAAAACTATAAATAGATTTACTTTTTAAATCTCTTATTGATTAATTTTCTAAATATTAATAAATTAGTAATAATGATTTGAAATTGATAATTGTTCAAATAGTCATAATCATTTGAACTAGTTCAGTAAATAAAATTATTTTCTAAATCTCTTACAAAATTTTGAACAATTAATAAATTAGTTTTATTCTATTTCGAATAAGCTTATATAAGCTGAAATAATTGCTTTATGAAAAAACAAAAGGTCATAACAATTTGAAATAAATAATTGTACATATAGTCTTAACTGTTTGGACTAGTTTGAAAAATAGATTTATTTTCTAAAATCTCTTAGTTATTAATTTTTAGAATACTACTAAATTAGTATTATTTTATTTCGAAAAAGCCTGTAGGAATAGAAATAATTGTTTTATGATAGAACAAAAGGTTATAACAATTTGAAATGATAATTATTCAAGTAGTCAAAACTATTTGAACTTGTTTGGTAAATAGATTTACTTTTTAAATCTCTTATTAATTCTTGAAATATTAATAAATTAGTTTTATTTTATTTCGAATAAGCTTGAATGTTGAAAAACAATTTTTTAAGATAAAACAAAAGGTAATAACGATTCGAAATAGGTAGTTGTTCAAATGCCCATACTTGTTTGAACTATTTCGATAAACTGATTTATTTTTTAAATCCCTTATTAACTTTTGAAATATTAATAAAATAATAATATTTTTTTGGGATAAGCTTATATGAGCTAAAGTAATTATTTTATAATAAAGCAAAAGGTCATAACAATTTGAAATAAATAATTGTTTATATAGTCTTAACTGTTTGAACTAATTGGGTAAACATATTTATTTTTAAATCTCTTACTTATTAATTTTATGAATATTACTAAATTAGTATTATTTTATTCTAAATAAGTCTGTATAAATAGAAATAATTATTTTATGATAGAACAATAGGTTATAACAATTTGAAATAGATAATTGTTCAAATAGTCATAACTATTTAAACTAGTTTAGTAAATAGATTTATTTTTTAAATCTCTTATTAATTACTGAAATATTAATAAATTAGTTTTATTTTATTTCAAATAAAATTGTATATTGAAAAAAAATTATTTTAAGACAAAATAAAAAGCAATAACGATTTGAAATAGGTAGCTGTTCAAATGGCCATAACTATTTGAACTATTTTGGTAAATTGATTTATTTTTTAAATCTTTTATTAACTTTTGAAATATTAATAAAATAGTGTTATTTTATTTTGGATAAGCTTTTATGAACTAAAACAATGGTTTTATGACAAAATAAAAAGGTCATAACGATTTTAAATAGATAATTGTTTAAATAGTCATAACTATTTAAACTTGTTTAGTAAACAGATTTAATTTTTCAAATCTTTTGCTTATTAATTTTTTTAATATTAATAAATTAGTATTATTTTATTCTGATTAAGCTTGTATAAACTAAAACAATTATTATATGACTAACCCAAAGGTCAAAATGATTTGAAATAGATAATTATTCTAGTAGTCTTAACTATTTGAACTGGCTCGACAAGCATATATTTTTTTAAATCTCTTATTAATTTTTTGAATATTATTAAATTAATATTATTTTTATCTAAAACCCTTGTATGATTAGAAACAATTTTTTTATGACAAAATAAGGATCATAACTATTTTAAGATTGATATTTGTTCAAATAGTCATAACTATTTGAATTGGTGTGAAAAATAGATTTAATTTTTAAATCTCTTGCTTACTAATTTTCAAAATATTAGTGAAGTAGTATTATTTTATTTCGGATAAGTTTTTTTGAATTGAAACAAACATTTTATGACAAAACTAAAGGTCGTAATGACTTTAAATAGATAATTGTTTAAATGGTCAAATCTATTACAACTTGTTTGATAAACATTTTTTTTAATCTCTTACTCATTAATTTTTCAAATGTTAATAAATTGCTATTATTTTGTTTTCAATAAGCTTGTATGAACTGAAATAATTATTTTATGACGAAACAAAAGGTCAAAACAATTTGAAATAAATAATTGCTCTAATAGTATTAACTATTTGAATTGGTTCGACAAACACATTTATTTTTTAAATCTTTTATTAATTTTTTGAATATTATTAAATTAATATTATTTTAATCTGAATAAACTTGTATAAAAAGAAACAAACTATTTTATGACAAAATAAATATTATAATTATTTGAGATAAATAATTGTTTAAATAATCATAACTATTTGAACTGTTTCCGTAAACATATTTAGTTTTTAAATCTCTTATTAATTTTCAAAATATTAATACATTAGTATTATTTTATTCTAAATAATTTTGCACAAATAGAAACAATTGTTTTATGACAAAATAAAAGATCATAACGATTTTAAATAGATAATTGTTCAAATGGACATGAGTATTTGAACTTGTTCAGTAAACAGATTTATTTTTTAAATCTCCTACCTATTAATTTTCAGAATATTAATAAATTAGTATTTTTTTATTCCCAATAAACTTTTATGAATAGAAATAATTGTTTTATGACAAAACAAAAGATCATAACTATTTTAAATAAACAATTGTTCAAACAATCATAACTATTTGAAGTTGCTTGATAAACAAATTTATTTTTTAAATCTTTTACTTATCAATTTTTGGAATATTAATAAACTAGCATTATTTTATTTCAAATAGGCTTGTATGAATAGAAACAAATTGGTTTTTGACAAAATAAACATAACTACTTGAAATAGTCAAACATTTGAATTGTTCAAAAACCTTTTTTTTTTAATTTTTACTCATTAATTTTTGGAATATTAAAAAATTTGTATTATTTTATTTAAAATAAGCTTGTATGAATAAAAAAAATTGTTTTATAACAAAACAAAAAGTTATGGCAACTTGATATAGATAATTGTTCAAACAATCATAACTATTTGAACTTGTTTAGTAAAAAAATTCATTTTTTAAATCTCTTGCTTATTAATTTTTTGAATATTAATAAATTAGAATTATCTTATTTTAGATAAGCTTGTACGAATAGAAACAATTGTTTTGCAATAAAACAAATGGTCATAACAGTTTGAAATAGATAATTGTTCAAACAATCATAACTATTTGCACTCGTCAGGCTAACAAATTCATTTTTTAAATCCATTACTTTTTAATTTTTAGAATGTTAATAAATTAGCATTACTTTATTCCGAATAAGACTGTATGAATAGAAACAATTCTTTTATGAAAAAACAAATAGTCATCACGATTTAAAGTAAATAATGGTTCAAATAGTTATAACTAATTCAACTGGTTTAGTAAACAAATTTATTTTTTAAATCTCTTACTTCTTAATTTTCAAAATATTAATAAATTAATATTATTTTATTCCAGATAAACTTATATGAACAAAAGCATTTGTTTTATGACAAAAAAAAAGGTAATAATGATTTGAAATAAATAATTGTTCAAATAGTCATAATTATTTGAATTGATTCGGCAAACATAATTATTTTTTAAATCTCTTACTAATTTTTGAAATATTAATAAATTTGTTTTTTTTTTACTATAAATAAGTTACTAAAAACTGAAAAAATTGTTTTACGATAAAACAAAAAGTCCTAATGATTTAAAATAAAGAATTGTTGATATAGTCTTAACTATTTGAACCGGTTTGGTAAATACATTTATTTTTTAAATCTTTAGTTATTAATTTTTAGAATATTATTACATTAGTATTATTTTATTTTGAATAAACTTTTATGAACAAAAATAATTGTTTTATGATATAACAAAAGCTTATAACAATTTGAAATATATAATTGTTCAAATAGTCATAACTATTTGAACTAATTCAGTAAACAGATCAATTTTTTGCATCTCCTAATTATTCATTTCTAAAATATTAGTAAATGAGTATTATTTTATACCGAATAGGCTTGTATGATGAAAAATAATTATTTTATGATAAAACAAAAATTCATAATGATTTAAAATAGATAATTATTCAAAGGGCCAAAATTAATTGAATTGATTCTATAAACTAATTTATTTTTTAAATCTCTAACTTATCAAAATTTGAGATATTAATAAGTAATATTATTTTATTTTGGATAAGCTTTTATGTATTGAAACAATTGTTTTACAATAAAAATAAAAGGTCATAATAATTTTAAATAGATAATTATTCAAATATTCATAACTATTTGAACTTTTTGGTAAACAAATTTATTTTTTTAATTTCTTGCTTATTAATTTTCTAAATGTTAATAAATAGTATTATTTTATTTTGAATAAGCATGTATACATTAAAACAATTATTTTATGACTAAATAAAAGGTCAGAACGATTTGAAATAGATAATTGTTCTCATAGGCTTAATTATTTGAACTAGTTCAGTAAACACATTTATTTTTTAAATCCTTATTAATTTTTGAAATAGTAATAAATTTGTATTATTTTATTCTAAATAATTTTGTATGAATACCAATTCTTTTGAATAATTGGTATTATTTTATGTTAAAACAAAATGTCATAACAGTTCGAAATAGATGATAGTTCAAATAGACATGACTATTTGAACTTGTTCGGCAAACAAATTTATTCTTTAAATCTCTAACTTATTAATTTTTAGAATATTAATAAATTAATATTATTTTATTCCAAATATACTTTTATGAATAGAAACAATTGTTTTATGATAAAACAAAAGATCATAATGATTTGAAATAAATAATTATTCAAATAGTCATAACTATTTGAACTCGCTTAGTGAAAAGATTTATTTTTTAAATCTTTTGCTTATTAATTTTTAGAATTTTAATAAATTAGTATTATTTTTTCCAAATAAGCTTGCATGAATAAAAATAATTGGTTTATGAGAAGAAATAATTAGTATTATTTTAATCTGAGTAAGGTTATATGAAAAGAAACAATTCTTTTATGACAAAATAAACATTATAACGATTTGAGATAGATAATCATTCAAATAGTAATAACTATTTAAACTATTTTGGTAAATAGATTTAGTATTTAAATCTCTTATTAATTTTCAAAATATTAATAAATTAGTATTATTTTATTTTGAATAATTTTACATGAATAGAAACAATTATTTTATGACGAAACAAAAGGTCATAACATTTTGAAATAGATAATTATTCATGTAGATATGACTATTTGAACTTATTCGGTAAACAGATTTATTTTTTAAATCTCCTACCTATTAATTTTCAAAATATTAATAAATTAGTATTATTTTATTTTGAATAAACTTGCATGAATAGAAACAATTGTTTTATGATAAAACAAAAGATCATAACTATTTGAAATAAATAATTGTTCAAACAAGCATAACTATTTGAACTTGCTCGGTAAATAGATTTATTTTTAAATCTTTTACTTATTAATTTTTGGAATATTAATAAACTAGCATTACTTATTTTGAATACACTTGTATGAATAGAAACAATTAGTTTATGACAAAACAAAAGGTCATAATTATTTAAAATAGATAATTATTCAAATAATCATAACTATTTGAACGTATTCATAAAACATATTTTATTTTTTAAAATTTTATTTATTAATTTTTGGAATATTAATAAATTTATATTATTTTATTTGAAATAAGCTTATATGAACAGAAATAATTATTTTATGATAAAACAAAATGTCATAATGATTTGAAATAGAAAATTATTTATATAGCCATAACAATTGGAACTTGTTTGGTAAATAAATTTATTTTTTAAATCTCCTACTCATTAATTTTTGAAATATTAATAAATTAGTATTATTTTATTTTGAATTAGCCTATATGAACTAATATAATTGTTTTATGATGAAATAAAAGGTCATAACAATTTGAAATAGATAATTATTCAAATAGTTATGACTATCAAAACTTGTTCAATAAACATATTTATTTTTAAAATCTGTTACTTATTAATCGTCAAAATATTAATAAATTAATATTAATTTTAATTCGTATAAGCTTGTATGAACAAAAAAATTATTTTATGACAAAACAAAAAAGTCATAATGATTTGAATAAATAATTGTTCAAATAGTCACAACTATTTGAATTTATTCAGTAATATAGTTATTTTTTAAATCTTTGATTTATTAACTGAATATTAATAAATTTGTATTATTTTAATTGAAATAAGGTTGTATGAATAGAAAAAATTATTTTATAACAAAACAAAAGATTATAGCGATTTGAAATAGGTAATTGTTCAAATAATCGTAATTGTTTTAACTTGTTCAATAAACAGATTTAGTTTTAAATCTCTAACTTATTAATTTTTGAAATATTAATAAATTAGAATTATGCTATTCCGAATAAGCTTGTATGAATAGAAACAATTGTTTTGTGACAAAATAGAAGGTCATAATGATTTGAAATAGATAATTGTTCAAATAGATATAACTATTTGCATTGGTTAAGCCAACAAATTCATTTTCTAAATCCGTTACTTATTAATTTTTAGAATATTAATAAATTAGCATTATTTTATTCCAAATAAAATTGTATCAATAGAAATAATTGTTTTATGACAAAACAAATGGTCATAACGATTTAAAATAAATAATTATTCAAATTGTTGTAACTAATTGAACTAGTTTGGTAAACAAATTTATATTTTAAATCTCTTAATAATTTTCAAAATATTAATAAGTTAATATTATTTTATTCCAAACAAACTTATATGGATAAAAACATTTGTTTTATGACAAAACAATAGGTCATAACGATTTGAAATAGGCAAGTATTCATACAGCCTTTACTATTTGAACTGGTTTGGCAAACAATTTTTTTTTAAATCTCTTAGTTATTAATTTTAATAATATTATTAGATTAGTATTATTTTATTTTGAATAAGCTTGTATGAACATAAATAATTGTTATATAACAAAAGAAAAGGTTATAATGATTTGAAATATATAATTGTTCAAATAGTTATAACTATTTGAACTAGTTTGCTTAACATATTTATTTTTTAAATCTCCTATTCATTAATTTTTGAAATATTAATAAATTAGTATTATTTCATTCCGAATAGGCTTATATGATGAAAACAATTGTTTTATGACAAAATAAAAGTTCATAACAATTTGAAATAGATAATTGTTCAAATGGCCACAATTATTTGAACTGATTCGATAAATTGATTTATTTTTTCAATCTCCAATTTCTCAATTTTTAAAATATTAATAAAGTAATATTATTTTATTTTGGATAAGCTTTTATGAATTGACACAAATGTTTTATTATAAAGCAAAAGGTCATAATGATTTTAAATTGATAATTGTTCAAATAGTCATAACTATTTGAATTTGTTCAGTAAACATATTTATTTTTTAAAATTTTTTGCTTGTTAATTTTTTGAATGTTAATAAAATAATTTTATTTTATTTTGAATAAGCATATATGAACTAAAACAATTATTTTATGACTAAACAAAAGGTCAGAACACTTTAAAATAGATAATTGTTTTAATATTCTTAACTATTTGAACTGGTTCTACAAACACATTTACTTTTTAAATCTATTGCTTACTAATTTTAGAATATTATTAGTTTACCAATATTTTTACTTTGAATAAGCTTGTATGGATAGAAACAATTGTTTTATAACAAAACAATGATCATAATGATTTGAGATAGATAACTGTTCAAATAGTTATACTAATTTAAACTAGTTTGGTTAACAGATTTAGATTTTAAATCTCTTGTTAATTTTTGAAATATTAATAAATTAGTATTATTTTATTCTGAATAATATTGTATGAATAAAAATAATTGTTTTACGACCAAACAAAATGTCATAATGATTTGAAATAGATAATAGTTCAAATAGATGTGACTATTTGAACTTATTTGGTAAACAGATTAATTTTTTAAGTCTCCAACTCATTAATTTTATCATATTAATAAATTAGTATTCTTTTATTTCGAATAAACTTGTATGAATAGAAACAATTATTTTATGACAAAAACAAAAGTTTATAATGATTTCAAATAAATAACTATTCAAATAGTATAACTATTTAAACTTGTCTTGTAAACAAATTTATTTTTTAAATCTCTTATTTATTTTTGAACTATCATTAAATTAGTATTATTTTAATCCAAATAAGCTTGTACAAACAAAATAATTATTTTATGAGAAACCAAAAGGTCATAATGATTTGAAATAAATAATCATTCATTTAGTCTTAACTATTTGAACTTGTTTGGCTATTAGATTATTTTAATTTTCTTGGTTATTAAGTTTCAAAATATCATTAAATTATTATTATTTTATTTCAAATAAAATAGTGTCAACAGAACCAATTGTTTGATGACAAAATAAAAGGTTATAATGATTTGGAATAAATAATTATTCAAATAGTCAAAACTATTTAAAATGGTTTGGTAAATAGATTTACATTTTAAATCTCTTATTGATTAATTTTATAAATATTAATAAATTAGTAATAATGATTTGAAATTGATAATTGTTCAAATAGTCATAATCATTTGAACTGGTTCAGTAAATAAAATTATTTTCTAAATCTCTAACAAAATTTTGAACAATTAATAAATTAGTTTTATTCTATTTCGAAAAAGCTTATATAAGCTGAAATAATTGCTTTATGAAAAAATAAAAGGTCATAACAATTTGAAATAAATAATTGTACATATAGTCTTAACTGTTTGGACTAGTTTGAAAAATAGATTTATTTTCTAAAATCTCTTAGTTATTAATTTTTAGAATACTACTAAATTCGTATTATTTTATTCAAAAAAGCCTATAGGAATAGAAATAATTATTTTATGATAGAATAAAAGGTTATAACAATTTGAAATAGATAATTATTCAAGTAGTCAAAACTATTTGAACTTGTTTGGTAAATAGATTTACTTTTTAAATCTCTTATTAATTCTTGGAATATTAATAAATTAGTTTTATTTTATTTCAAATAAGCTTAATGTTGAAAAAAAAATTTTTAAGATAAAAGAAAAGGTAATAACGATTCAAAATAGGTAGTTGTTCTAATGCCCATACTTATTTGAACTATTTGGATAAACTGATTTATCTTTTAAATCCCTTATTAACTTTTGAAATATTAATAATGTAATATTATTTTTTTTGGGATAAGCTTATATGAGCTAAAATAATTATTTTATAATAAAGCAGAAGGTCATAACAATTTGAAATAAATAATTGTTTATATAGTCTTAACTGTTTGAACTAATTGGGTAAACATATTTATTTTTAAATCTCTTACTTATTAGTTTTATGAATATTACTAAATTAGTATTATTTTATTCTAAATAAGTCTGTATAAATAGAAATAATTATTTTATGATAGAACAATAGGCTATAACAATTTGAAATAGATAATTGTTCAAATAGTCATAACTATTTAAACTAGTTTAGTAAATAAATTTATTTTTTAAATCTCTTATTAATTACTAAAATATTAATAAATTAGTTTTATTTTATTTCAAATAAAATTGTATATTGAAAAAAATATATTTTAAGACAAAATAAAAAGCAACAACGATTTGAAATAGGTAGCTGTTCAAATGGCCATAATTATTTGAACTATTTTGGTAAATTGATTTATTTTTTAAATCTCTTATTAACTTTTGAAATATTAATAAAATAGTGTTATTTTATTTTGGATAAGCTTTTATGAACTAAAACAATGGTTTTATGACAAAATAAAAAGGTCATAACGATTTTAAATAGATAATTGTTCAAATAGTCATAACTATTTAAACTTGTTTAGTAAACAGATTTAATTTTTCAAATCTTTTGCTTATTAATTTTTTTAATATTAATAAATTAGTATTATTTTATTCTGATTAAGCTTGTATAAACTAAAACAATTATTATATGACTAACCCAAAGGTCAAAATGATTTGAAATAGATAATTATTCTAGTAGTCTTAACTATTTGAGCTGGCTCGACAAGCATATATTTTTTTAAATCTCTTATTAATTTTTTTAATATTATTAAATTAATATTATTTTTATCTAAAAACCTTGTATGATTAGAAACAATTGTTTTATGACAAAATAAGGATCATAACTATTTTAAGATTGATATTTGTTCAAATGGTCATAACTATTTGAATTGGTGCGAAAAACAGATTTAATTTTTAAATCTCTTGCTTACTAATTTTCAAAATATTAGTGAAGTAGTATTATTTGATTTCGGATAAATTTCTTTGAATTGAAACAAATGTTTTATGACAAAACTAAAGGTCGTAATGACTTTAAATAGATAATTGTTTAAATGGTCAAATGTATTACAACTTGTTTGATAAACATTTTTTTTAATCTCTTACTCATTAATTTTTCAAATGTTAATAAATTGCTATTATTTTGTTTTGAATAAGCTTGTATGAACTGAAATAATTATTTTATGATGAAACAAAATGTCAAAACAATTTGAAATAAATAATTGCTCTAATAGTATTAACTATTTGAATTGGTTTGACAAACACATTTATTTTTTAAATCTTTTATTAATTTTTGGAATATTATTAAATTAATATTATTTTAATCTGAATAAACTTGTATAAAAAGAAACAAACTATTTTATGACAAAATAAATATCATAATTATTTGAGATAAATAATTGTTTAAATAATCATAACTATTTGAACTGTTTCCGTAAACATATTTAGTTTTTAAATCTCTTATTAATTTTCAAAATATTAATACATTAGTATTATTTTATTCTAAATAATTTTGCACAAATAGAAACAATTGTTTTATGACAAAATAAAAGATCATAACGATTTTAAATAGATATTTGTTCAAATGGACATAAGTATTTGAACTTGTTCAGTAAACAGATTTATTTTTTAAATCTCTTACCTATTAATTTTTAGAATATTAATAAATTAGTATTTTTTTATTCCCAATAAACTTGTATGAATAGAAATAATTGTTTTATGACAAAACAAAAGATCATAACTATTTTAAATAAACAATTGTTCAAACAATCATAACTATTTGAAGTTGCTCGATAAACAAATTTATTTTTTAAATCTTTTACTTATCAATTTTTGGAATATTAATAAACTAGCATTATTTTATTTCAAATAGGCTTGTATGAATAGAAACAAATTGGTTTTTGACAAAATAAAAGGTCATAACTATTTGAAATAGATAATTGATCAAATAGTCAAACATTTGAATGTGTTCAAAAACTTTTTTTTTAATTTTTACTCATTAATTTTTGGAATATTAAAAAATTTGTATTATTTTATTTAAAATAAGCTTGTATGAATAAAAAAATTGTTTTATAACAAAACAAAAAGTTATGGCAACTTGATATAGATAATTGTTCAAACAATCATAACTATTTGAACTTGTTTAGTAAAAAAATTCATTTTTTAAATCTCTTGCTTATTAATTTTTTGAATATTAATAAATTAGAATTATCTTATTTTAGATAAGCTTGTACGAATAGAAACAATTGTTTTGCAATAAAACAAATGGTCATAACAGTTTGAAATAGATAATTGTTCAAACAATCATAACTATTTGCACTCGTCAGGCTAACAAATTCATTTTTTAAATCCATTACTTTTTAATTTTTAGAATGTTAATAAATTAGCATTACTTTATTCCGAATAAGACTATATGAATAGAAACAATTCTTTTATGACAAAACAAATAGTAATCACGATTTAAAGTAAATAATGGTTCAAATAGTTATAACTAATTCAACTGGTTTAGTAAACAAATTTATTTTTTAAATCTCTTACTTCTTAATTTTCAAAATATTAATAAATTAATATTATTTTATTCCAAATAAACTTATATGAACAAAAGCATTTGTTTTATGACAAAACAAAAGGTAATAATGTTTTGAAATAAATAATTGTTCAAATAGTCATAATTATTTGAATTGATTTGGCAAACATAATTATTTTTTAAATCTCTTACTAATTTTTGAAATATTAATAAATTTGTTTTTTTTTTACTCTAAATAAGTTACTAAAAACTGAAAAAATTGTTTTACGATAAAACAAAAAGTCCTAATGATTTAAAATAAAGAATTGTTGATATAGTCTTAACTATTTGAACCGGTTTGGTAAATACATTTATTTTTTAAATCTTTAGTTATTAATTTTTAGAATATTATTACATTAGTATTATTTTATTTTGAATAAACTTTTATGAACAAAAATAATTGTTTTATGATATAACAAAAGCTTATAACAATTTGAAATATATAATTGTTCAAATAGTCATAACTATTTGAACTAATTCAGTAAACAGATCAATTTTTTGCATCTCCTAATTATTCATTTCTAAAATATTAGTAAATGAGTATTATTTTATACCGAATAGGCTTGTATGATGAAAAATAATTATTTTATGATAAAACAAAAATTCATAATGATTTAAAATAGATAATTACTCAAAGGGCCAAAATTAATTGAATTGATTCTATAAACTAATTCATTTTTTAAATCTCTGACTTATCAAAATTTGAAATATTAATAAGTGATATTATTTTATTTTGGATAAGCTTTTATGTATTGAAACAATTTTTTTACAATAAAAATAAAAGGTCATAATAATTTTAAATAGATAATTGTTTAAATAGTCATAACTATTTGAACTTTTTGGTAAACAGATTTATTTTTTTAATTTCTTGCTTATTAATTTTCTAAATGTTAATAAATTAGTATTATTTTATTTTGAATAAGCATGTATACATTAAAACAATTATTTTATGACTAAATAAAAGGTCAGAACGATGTGAAATAGATAATTGTTCTCATAGGCTTAATTATTTGAACTAGTTCAGTAAACACATTTATTTTTTAAATCCTTATTAATTTTTGAAATAGTAATAAATTTGTATTATTTTATTCTAAATAATTTTGTATGAATGCCAATTATTTTGAATAATTGGTATTATTTTATGTTAAAACAAAATGTCATAACAATTCGAAATAGATGATAGTTCAAATAGACATGACTATTTGAACTTGTTCGGCAAACAAATTTATTCTTTAAATCTTTAACTTATTAATTTTTAGAATATTAATAAATTAATATTATTTTATTCCAAATATACTTTTATGAATAGAAACAATTGTTTTATGATAAAACAAAAGATCATAATGATTTGAAATAAATAATTATTCAAATAGTCATAACTATTTGAACTCGCTTGGTAAAAAGATTTATTTTTTAAATCTTTTGCTTATTAATTTTTAGAATTTTAATAAATTAGTATTATTTTTTCCAAATAAGCTTGCATGAATAGAAATAATTGGTTTATGATAAAACAAATGGTCATAACGATTTGAAATAAATAACTGTTCAAATAGTCATAACTATTTGAACGTGTTTAATAAAAAAATTCATTTTTCAAATTTTTGCTTATAACTTTGGAATATTAATTAATTTATATTATTTTATTTGAAATAAGCTTGTATGAACAAAACCAATTGTTTTCTGACAAAACAAAAGGTCATAATATTTTTAAGGAGATAATTGTTCTGATAGTCATAACTCTTTGAACTTGTTTAGCAAACAGATTCATTTTTCTAGTTCTCTTACTCATTAATTTTTGGAATATTAATAAATTAGTATTATTTTACTTCAAATAAACTTATGTTAACCGAAACAATTTTTTTATTACAAAACAAAAGGTCATAATGATTTGAAATGGATAATTATTCAAATAGTCATGACTATTTGAAATTGTTCGGTAAACATATTTATGTTTTAAATCTTTTGCTTATTAATTGTCAAAATATTAATAAATTAATATTATTTTAATTTTAATAAGCTTGTATGACAAAAATAATTATTTTATGACAAAATAAAAAGTTATAATAATTTGTTGTTCAAATAGTCATAACGATTTGAACTTTTGTGGTGAACAGATTTATTTTTTAAATCTTTTACTTATTAATTATCTGTTAGTAATAAATTTGAATTATTTTATTTGAAATAGGCTTGTATAAATAGATGAAATCTTTTTATGACAAAACAAAAGGTTATAGCAATTCCAAATAGATAATTGTTTAAATAGTCATAATTATTTAAACTTGTTCAATAAATAGTTTTATTTTTTAAATCTCTTAATTATTAATTTTTGGAATATTAACAAATTACTATTATTTTATTTCGAATAACCTTATATGAACTAAAATAATTTTCTTATGACAAAACAAAAGTCATAATAATTTGAAATAGATAATTATTTAAATAGTCATGACTATTTGATCTAGTTTGGTAAACATATTTATGTTTTAAACTTTTTAATTATTAATTGTCAAAATAATAATAAATTAGTATTATTTTAATCTAAATAAGCTTGTATGAATAGAAACTATTTTTTTATAGTGGAACAAAAAGTCAAAACGATTTGAAATAATTAATTGCTCAAATAGTTATAACTATCTGAACTAGTTTGATAAAAAGATTTATTTTTAAAATCTCTTATGAATTTTTGTAATATTAATATATTTTTATTATTTTATTCTAAACAAACTTATATGAACAAAAACATATTTTATGACAAAACAAAAGGTTATAACATTTTGAAATAGATAATTATTCAAATAGTCATAATTATTAGAACTAATAATTTTAAGTAGATAATTGTTCAAATAATAATAACTATTTAAGCTTGTTTGGTAAACATATTTATTTTTCAAATCTCTTGCTTATTATTTTTTTGAATGTTAATAAATTAGTATTATTTTATTCTAAATAAGCTTGTATGAACTGAAACAATTATTTTATGAGTAAATAAAGGGTTAGAATGATTTGAAATAGGTAATTATTCTAATAGTCTTAACCATTTGAAATGATTCGCCAAACACATTTATTTTTTAAATCTTTTACTGATTAATTTTTGAAATATTATTAAATTTGTATTATTTTAATCTAAATAAGCTTATATGATAAGAAATAGTTTTTTTATGACAAAACAAAGACCATAGCGATTTGAGATTGATATTTGTTCAAATGATCATAACTATTTGAACTGGTTTGGAAAATAGCTTTAGTTTTTAAATCTCTTGCTTAATAATTTTTGAAATATTAATGAAGTAGTATTATTTTATTTCGGATAAATTTTAATGAATTGAAACAATTGTTTTATGACAAAACAAAAGGTCATAATGATTTTAAATAGATAATTGTTCAAATGGTTATATCTATTTAAACTTGTTACATAAACATATTAATTTTTTAAAATCTCTTACTTATTAAATTTTTGAATATTAATAAATTAGTATTATTTTATTTCAAATAAGCTTGTATAAATTGAAATAATTTTTTTATGACTAAACAAAAGGTCAGAATGATTTGAAATAGATAATTGTTCTAATAGTCTTAACTATTTGAACTAGATCGGCAAAACACATTTATTTTTTATTATTAAATTAGTATTATCTTAATCGGAATAAGCTTATATGAAAAGAAACAATTATTTTATGACAACATAAAGATCATAATAATTTGAGATAGATAATTGTTCAAGTAGTCATAACTATTTGAATTGATTCAACAAACAGATTTAGTTTTTAAATCTCTAATTAATTTTTAAAACATTAATAAATTAGTATTATTTTATTATAAATAATTTTGTATGAAGAGAAACAATTGTTTTATGACAAAAAAAATCTCATAATGATTTGAAATAGATAATTATTCAAAGGGACATAACTATTTGAACATGTTTGATAAATAAATTTATTTATTAAATCTCCATCCTATTAATTTTTAGAATATTAATAAATTAGTATTATTTTATTTCAAATAAAATTGTATGAATAGAAACAATTATTTTATGACAAAACAAAATATCATAACTATTTGAAATAAATAATTATTCAAACGATCATAACTATTTAAGTTTGCTTAATAAACAGATTTTTTTAAAATCTTTTACTTATTAATTTTTGGAATACAAATAAATTAGTATTATTTTGTTTCGAATAAGCTTGTATGAATAGAAACAATTGTTCTATGACAAAACAAAAGATCATAACTATTTGAAATATATAATTGTTCAAATAGTCATAACTATTTGAACGTGTTTAGAAGATAGATTTATTTTTTAAATTTCTACTTATTAATTTTTGAAATATTAATAAATTTATATTATTTTATTTGGAATAACCGTATATGAGCAGAAACAATTGTTTTATGATAAAACAAAATGTCAAAACAATTTGAAATAGATAATTGTTCAAATAGTAAAAACTATTTAAACTTGTTCAGTAAACTAATTCATTTTTTAAATCTCTTACTCATTGATTTTAGGAATATTAATAAATTAATATTATTTTATTTTGAATAAGGCTATATGAACTGATACAATTATTTTAAAATCAAACAAAAGGTCATAACAATTTGAAATAGATAATTATTCAAATAGTTATGGCTATTTGGACTTTTTGGGTAAACATATTTATTTTTAAAATCTTTTACTTATTATTTGAGGAAATATTAATAAATTAATATTATTTTAATCTAAATAAGCTTGTATGAACAAAAATAATTTTTTATAAAAAAAAAGTCGTAATGATTTAAATAAATAATTATTCAAATAGTCATAACTATTTAAACTTATTCGATAAATAGATTTATTTTTTAAATATTTTATTTTTTTAATTGTTTAAATATTAATAAATTTGTGTTATTTTATTTGAAATAAGATTGTATGAATAGCAAAAATTGTTTTATGGCAAAACAAAAGGTTATAGTGATTTGAAATAGATAATTGATAAATAGTCATAACTATTTTAACTTGTTCAACAAATAGATTCATTTTTTAAATCTCTTACTTGCTAATTTTTGGAATATTAATAAGCTAGAATTATGTTATTTCAAATAAACTTGTATGAATAGAAATAATTGATTTGCGATAACACAAAAGATTATAATGATCTGAAATAGATAATTGTTCAAACAATCATAAATATTTGCACTAAGCAAACTAACAAATTCATTTTTGAAATTCATTAGTTATTAATTAGCATTATTTTATTTGAATAAGACTGTATGACTAGAAACAATTGTTTTATGATAAAACAAATGGTCATAATAATTTGAAATAAAATTTGTTCAAATAGTTAAACTAATTAAATTGGTTTAATAAACAAATTTATTTTTTAACTCTCTTACTTATTAATTTTGAAAATACTAATAAATTAATATTATTTTATTTTGAACAAATTTATTTGAAAAAAAACATTCATTTTATGACAAAACAAAAGGTCATAACGATATGAAATCGATAATTATTTTTTAAATCTCTTGCTGATTATTTTTGAAATATTAATAGATTTGTTTTATTTTATTTCGAATAAGTTACTAAGAACTGAAAAAATTATTTTACGATAAAACAAAAGGTCATAACAATTTGAAATAAAGAATTGTTCATATAGCCTTAACTATTTAAACTGGTTCAAATAAATTTATTGGAATTTCTTAGTTATTAATTTTCATAATATTATTACATTAGTATTATTTTATTCTGAATAAGCTTGTACAAACAGAAATAATTGTTTTATGACAGAACACAAGGTTATAACAATTTGAAATATATAATTGCTCAAATAGTCATAACCTTTTGAACTAATTTGGTAAACAAATTTATTTTTAAATCTCCTACTTATTAATTTTTGAAATATTAATAAATTACTATTATTTTATTTTGAACAGGTTTGTATGATGAAAAACAATTGTTTTATGACAAAACAAAAGTTCATAACATTTAAAATAGATAATTATTCAAATGGCCATAATTATTTCAACTAATTTGATAAATTGATTTATTTTTTAAATCTCCAACTTATCAATTTTTAAAATATTAATAAAGTAATATTATTTTATTTTGGATAAGCTTTTATAAGCTAAAACAATTGTTTTATGATAAAATAAAAGGCCATAATAGTTTTAAATAGATAATTGTTCATATAGTCATAACTATTTGAACTTGTTCGATAAACAGATTTATTTTTTTAATTTCTTGCTTATTAATTTTTTGAATGTTAATAAAATAGTATTATTTTATTTTGAATAAGCATATATGAACTGAATTAATTATTTTATGACTAAAGAAAAGGTCAGAATGATTTGAAACAGATAACTGTTCTAATAGTCTTAACTATTTGAACTGTTTGGCAAACACATCTATTTTTTAAATCCTTATTAATTTTTAGAATACTATTAATTTAGTAGTATTTTACATTGAACAAGCTTCTATGAATAGAAATAAATGTTTTAGGATAAAACAAAGATCTTACCAATTTCAAATAAATAATTGTTTAATAGTTATAACTATTTGAACTGATTCGGTAAAGAGATTTAGTTTTAAAATCTCTTATTAATTTTTGAAATAGTAATAAATTAATATTATTTTTTTATGAATAATTTTGTATGAATAAAATAATTGTTTTACGACAAAATAAAATATCATAACAATTTCAAATAGATAATAGTTCAAATAGACATGACTATTCGAACTTGTTCAATAAATAGATTAATTTTTTAAATTTTCAACTTATTAATTTTTAAAACATTAATAAATTAGTATTATTATATTTTGAATAAACTTGTATGAATAGAAACAATTGTTTTATGACAAAACAAAAGAGCATAATGATTTGAAATAAATAATTGTTTAAATAGTCATAACAATTTAAACTCACTCAATAAGCAAATTTTATTTTTAAATGTTTTACTTATTAATTTTGGAATATTAATAAATTAGTATTATTTTATTCAAAATAAGCTTGTTTGAAAAGAAATAATTCATTTATGACAAAACAGTTGGTCATAATGATTTGAAATAGATAATTGTTCAAATAGTCATAATTATTTAAACATGTTCAGAAAATTAATTTATTTTTAAAATTTTTAATTATTAATTTTTGGAATATTAATAAATTTATATTATTTTATTTGAAATAAGCTTGCATGAACAAAACCAATTGTTTTACGACAATGAAATAGATAATTGTTCAGATAGTCATAACAATTTGAACTTGTTTAGTAAATAGATTCATTTTTTTAATTCTCTTGCTCTTTGATTTTTGGAATATTAATAAATTAGTATTATTTTATTTTAAATAAGTTTATATGAAGTGAAACAATTATTTTATTACAAAACAAAAAGTCACAATGATTTGAAATCGATAATTATTCAAATAATCATGGCTATTTGAACTTCTTCGGTAAACATATTTATTTTTAAATCTTTTACTTATTATTTGTCAAAATATTAATAAATTAATAATATTTTAATCCAAATAAGCTTGTATGAACAAAAACAATTGTTTTATGGCGAAACAAAAAAATCACAAAAATTTGAAATAAATAATTGTTCAAATAGTCATAACGATTCAAACTTGTTCGGTGAATAGATTTATTTTTTAAATCTTTTACTTATTAATTGTTTCAATATTAATAAATTTATATTATTTTATTCAAAATAGGCTTGTATGAATTGAAAAAGTCATTTTATAACAAACAAAAAATTATAGTGATTCCAAATAGATAATTGTTTAAATAGTCATAATTATTTAAACTTGTTCGATAAACAGATTCATTTTTGAAATCTTTCTATTATTAATTTTCATAATATTAATAACATAGTATTACTTTATTTCAAATAAGTTTATATGAATTGAAATAATTTTTTTTGACAAAACAAAAGGTCATAATGATTTAAAATAGATAATTATTCAAATAGTCATTACAATTTGATGTAGTTCGGTAAAGATATTTATTTTTTTAAGATTTTTACTTATTAATTTTTAAAATTTTAATAAATTAATATTATTTTAATCTGAATAAGCTTGTATGAATATAAACTATTGTTTATAGCAAAACAAAAATCCATAATGATTTGAAATAAATAATTGTTTAGATAGTCATAACTGTTTGAATTGCTTTGACAAATAGATTTATTTTTTAAATCTCTTATTGATTTTTGAAATATTAATAGATTAGTATTATTTTATTCTGAACAAACTTATTGAACATAAACATTTTTTTTATGACAAAACAAAAGTTTATAACAATTTGAAATAGATAATTGTTCACATAGTCATAATTATTTGAATTGATTAGGTAAATAGAATTATTTTTTTAATCTCTTATTTATTAATTTTTTAAATATTAATAAATTCATTTTATTTGATTCTTAATAAGCTAGTATGAATTGAAAATTATTGTTTTATGACAAGACAGAAGGTCATAACAATTTGAAATAGATAATTGTTCATATAGTCTTAACTATTTAATGGGTTTGGTAAACAAATTTATTTTTTAAATCTCTAAGTTATTAAGTTTTGGAATATTATTAGATTAGTATTATTTTATTTTGTATAAGCTTGTATGAATATAAATAATTGTTTTATGATAGAACAAAAGGTTATAACGATTTGAAGTATACAATTATTCAAATAATCATAACTATTTGAATTGGTTCGGTAAACATATTTATTTTTTAAACCTCTTATTAAATTTTGAAAGATTAATAAATTAGTATTATTTTATTCGGAATAAGTTTGTATGATAAAAAAATAATTGTTATATGACCAAACAAAAGGTAATAACAATTTGAAATGGATAATTGTTGAAATGGCCATAATTATTTAAATTGATTTTATAAATAGATTCACTTTTTAAATCACTTATTAATTTTTGGAATATTAATAAATTAACATTACTATATTTCAAGTAAGCCTATATGAACTAAAACAATTGTTTTATGACAAAATAAAAAGGTCATAACAATTTTAAATAGATAATTATTCAAATAGTCATAACTATTTGAATTTGTTCAGTAAACAAATTTATTTTTTTAAACTCTTACTTATTAATTTTTGAAATAATAAGAAATTAGTATTTTAATTTGGATAAGCTTTAATGAATTGGAATAATTGTTTTATGTCAAAACAAAAGGTCATACCA
This sequence comes from Durio zibethinus, assembly GCF_047325235.1. Classification (NCBI taxonomy): domain Eukaryota; kingdom Viridiplantae; phylum Streptophyta; class Magnoliopsida; order Malvales; family Malvaceae; genus Durio; species Durio zibethinus. The sequence continues at coordinate 28,696,119 of NC_143169.1, forward strand.
ATTTTAAATAAATAATTGTCTAAGTAGTCATAACTATTTGAATTTATTCAGTAAGCAGATTTATTTTTTCAAATCTTTTGCTTAGTAATTTTTTGAATATCAGTAAATTTAGATTATTTTATTGCAAATAAGCTTGTAAGATATAAAACAAATATTTTATGACTAAACAAAAGGTTCGATAAATAGATTTATTGTTTAAATCTGTTACTTATTAATTTTTGAAATATTAATCAATTAGTATTATTTTATTTTGAATAAGCTTATATGATCAAAAACAATTGTTTTATGAAAACAAAAGGTCATAATAATTTGAAATAGATAATCATTCAAGTGGCCATAATTATTTTAACTAATTCGGTAAACCGGTTTATTTTTTAAATTTCTTGCTTATTAATTTAGGAAATATTAATAAATTAGTATTATTTTATTCTATCTAAGCTTGAATTAGTTGAAACAATTATTTTATGACAAATTAAAAGGTTATAATGATTTTAAATAGATAATTCTTAAAATAATAATAATTATTTAAACTTATTCAGCAAATAGATTTATTTTTTTAATCACTTTCTTATTAATTTTTCAAATGTTAATAAATTAGTATTAATTTATTCTAAATAAGCTTGTATGAACTGAAACAATTGTTTTGACTCAATGAAAACGATTTGAAATAGATAATTATTTTAATAGTCTTAATCATTTAAACTAATTCGATAAACAAGTTTATTGTTAAATCTCGTACTTAATAATTTTTAAAATATTTTTAAATTAGTATTATTTTAATTTGAATAAGCTTGTACAAGCAAAACAATTCTTTTATGACAAAAGAAAAGGTCATAATGATTTGAAATAGATAATCATTCATATAGTCTTAACCATTTGAACTAGTTGGGTAATTAGATTTATTTTTTAATTTTCTTGGTTATTAAGTTTCGAAATATTATTAAATTAGTATTATTTTATTTTGAATAAAAGAGTATAAATAGAACCAATTGTTTGCTGACAAAATAAAAGGTTATAATGATTTGAAATAGATAATTATTCAAATAGTCAAAACTATTTGAAATAGTTTGGCAAGCAGATTTACTTAAATCTCTTACTGATTAATTTTCTAAATGTTAATAAATTAGTACAATTTTATTTCAAACAAATTTATATTAACAAAAACAATTGTTTTATGACAAAACAAAAAAGTAATAACGATTTGAAATAGTTATAATTATTTGAACTAGTTTAGTAAATAGAATTAATTTCTAAATCTCTTATAAATTATAGAAATATTAATAAATTATTTTTATTCTATTTCAAATAAGCTTGTATGAGTTGAAACAATTATTTTATGACAAAACAAAAGGTCATAACAATTTGAAATAAATAATTGTTCATATAGTCTTAGCTATTTGAACTGGTTTGACAAACATATTCATTTTTTAAATCTTAGTTATTAATTTTTACAATATTATTAAATTAGTATTATTTTATTCTGAATAAGCTTTTATGAACAGAAACAAATTTTTATAATAGAAAAAAAGAGTTATAACAATTTGAAATAGATAATTGTTCAAATAGTCATAACTATTTGAACTAGTTTAGCAAACAAATTTATTTTTTAAATGTCTTATTAATTCTTGAAATATTAATAAATTAGTATTATTTTATTTCAAAAAAGCTTGCATGTTGAAATAAATAATTGCTCAAATAGGTATAACTATTTGAACTAGTTTAATAAATAGATTTAAGTTTTAAATCACTTATTAATTTTTGAAATATTAATATATTAGTATTACTTTATTTTGAACAAACTTATATGAATAAAAACATTTATTTTATGACAAAACAAAATTTAATAATGATTTGAAATAGATAAGTATTCAATTAGTCATAATTATTTGAACTGGTTACGTAAACAGAATTATTTTTTAAATCTGTTACTTATTATTTTTTGAAATATTAATAAATTCATTTTATTTTATTCCAAATAATCTAGTATGAATTAAAAAAAAAAACTTATTTTATGACAAAACAAAAGGTCATAATGATTTGAAGTAGATAATTATTCTATAGTCTTTAAATATTTGAACTGGTTCGATGAAGAAATTTTTTTTTTAATTCTCTTAGTTATTAATTTTTGGAATATTATTAAATCAATGTTATTTTATTCCAAATAAACTTGTATGAATAAAAATAATTATTTTATGACAAAACAAAATGTTATAACAATTTCAAGTTTATAATTGTTCAAATAGTCAAAACTCTTTGAACTAAGTCAGTAAATAGATTTATTTTTTAAATCTCTTATTAATTTGTGAAAGATTAGTAAATTAGTATTATTTTATTCTAAATAAGATTGAACTTTCAAATAAAATTGTTATATGATGAAGCAAAAGGTAATAATGACTTGAAATAGATAATTATTAATATGGCCATAATTATTTGAATAGATTCGACAAACAAATTCACTTTTTAAATCACCTACTTATTAAAATTTGAAATATTAATAAATTAGTTTTATTTTATTTCGAATAAGCTTGTACGAACTGAAACGATTGTTCTATGACAAAACAAAAGGTCATAACGATTTGAAACAGATAATTGTTCATATAATCTTAACTGTTAGAACTACTTCAGCAAACAATTTATTTTTTAAATCTTTTAGTTATTAATTTTTAGAATATTATTAAATTAGTATTATTTTATTTTGAATATGCTTATATAAAGTAAAACATTATTTTATTACTTAATAATAGGTTATAGTAATTGAAATAGATAATTGTTCAAATAGAAACCAATTTAGTAAATGAATTTATTTTTTAAATCTCTTATTTATTAATTTTTTAAATATTAATAAATTAGTATTATTTTATCCCAAATAGGCTTATATGATGAAAAACAATTGTTTTATGACAAAAGAAAAGTTTATAACGATTTGAAATAGATAATTATTCAAATGGCTACGGTTATTTGAATCAATTTGATAAACTGACTTAATTTTTAAATATCTAACTCATCAATTTTTGAAATTTTAATAAAATAATATTATTTTATCTCAAATAAGCTTTTTCAAACTGAAACAATTATTTTATGATAAAACAAAAAGGTTATATTTATTTTAAATTGATAATTGTTTAAATCGTTATAACTATTTAAACTTTTTTGGTAAACAAATTTATTTTTTAAAATTTCTTGTGTTTTGATGTTCTACATGTTAATAAATTAGTATCATTTTATTTCAAATAATCATGTATGAGCTAAAAGAATTATTTTATGACTAAACAAAAGGTTAGAGTGGTTTGAAATAGATAATTGTTTTAATAGTCTTAACTATTTGAACTGGTTCTATAAGCATATTTATTTTTTAAATCTCTTATTAATTTTTAGAATATTATTAATTTAGCAATATTTTACTCCGAATAAGCCAGTGTGAATAAAAACAATTATTTTATGACCAAATGAAGATCATAATGATTTGAGATAGATAATTGTTCAAATACTCATAACTATTTGAATTGGTTCGATAAATAGATTTTGTTTTTAAATCTCTTATTAATTTTTGAAATATTAATAAATTAGTATTATTTTTTCTGAATAATTTTGTATGAATAGAAACAATTTGTTTGATGATAAAACAAAGTGTCATAACTATTTGAAATAGATAATAGTTTAAATGGGTATGACCATTTGAACTTGTTTTGTGAACAAATTTATTTTTTAAATCTCTAACTTATTAATTTTTAGAATATTAATAAATTAGTATTATTTTATTTCGAATAAATTTGTATTATTGGAAACAACTATTTTATGACAAAACAAAATATCATAACAATTTGAAATAAATAATTATTCAAATAGTCATAACTATTTTACTTATTAATTTATTTTTTAAATCTTTTACTTATTAATTTTTGGTCTTTTAAGAAGTTATTTTTTCTTTTATTTTGAATAAGCTTTTATGAACAAAAACAATTGATTTATGATAAAACAAAAGGACATAACAATTTGAAGTAGATAATTGTTCAAATAGTCATAACTATTTGAACGTGTTCAAAAAATATACTTATTTTTTAAATTTTTACTTATTAATTTTTGAAATATTAATAAATTTATATTATTTTATTTGAAATAAGCTTGCATGAACAGAACCAATTATTTTATAACAAAACAAAAGGCCATAATGTTTTGAAATAGATAATTGTTCTAATAGTCATAACTATTTAAACATGTTTGGTAAACATATTCATTTTCTAATTCTCTTACTCATTAATTTTGGAATATTAATAAATTAGTATTATTTTATTTCAGATAAGCTTATATGAGTTGAAACAATCGTTTTACTACAAAACAAAAGGTCACAGTAATTTAAAATAAACAATTATTCAAATAGTCATGACTATTTAAATTTATTCAGAAAACATATTTATTTTTTAAATCTTTTACTTATTAATTGTTGAAATATTAATAAATTAATATTATTTTAATCCAAATAAGCTTGTATAAATAAAAACCATTGTTTTATGACAAAACAAAAAGTCATAACAATTTGAAATAAATAATTATTCAAATAGTTATAAAGATTTGAACATGTTTGGTGAACATATTTATTTTTTAAATCTTTTACTTATTAATTGTCTTAATATTAATAAATTTGTATTATTTTATTAGAAAAAGGCTTGTATGAATAGGAAAAATCATTTTATGACAAAATAAAAGGTTATAGCAATTTCAAGTAGATAATTTTTAAAATAGTCACAATTATTTAAACTTGTTCAGTAAATATATTCATTTTTTAAATCTCTTAATAATTAATTTTTGAAATATTAATAACTTAGTATTATTTTATTTTGAATAAGCTTATATGAACTGAAATAATTTTTTTATGACAAAACCAAAGGTCATAACAATTTCAAATAAATATTTATTCAAATAGTCATGACTATTTGATCTAGTTCAATAAACATATTTACTTTTGAAAATTTTTATTTATTAATTGTTGAAATATTAATAAATTAGTATTATTTTAATCTGAATAAGTTTGTATGAATAGAAACTATTATTTTATAATAGAAAAAAATCATAATAATTTGAAATAAATAATTGCTCAAATAGTCATAACTATTTGAATTGTTTTGGTAAGTAGATTTATTTTCTAAATCTCTTATTAATTTTTGAAATATTAATAAATTAGTATTTTTTTTTATTCTGAACAAACCTATACAAACAAAAATATTTATTTTGTGACAAAATAAAAGGTCATAATGATTTGAAATAGATAATTGTTCAAATAGTCATAATTATTTAAATTGATTAGATAAACAAAATTATTTTTTAAATCTCTTACATATTAAATTTTGAAGTATTAATAAATTCATTTTATTTTATTCCGAATAAGCTAGTATGAATTGAAAAAATTGTTTTATGGCAAAACAAAAACAATTTGAAATAGATAATTGTTAATATGGTCTTAATTATTAGAACTAGTTCAACAAACAAATTTATTTTTTAAATCTTTTAGTTATTAATTTTCAAAATATTACTATATTAGTATTATTTTATTTCAAATAAGCTTGTATGAACAGAAATAATTGTTTTATGACAGAATAAAATGGTTATAATGATTTGAAGTATACAATTGTTTAAATAGTCATAATTATTTTAATTGGTTTAGTAAACATCTTTTATTAATTTTTGAAAGATATAAATTAGTATTATTTTATTCGAAATAAATTTCTATGATCAAAAACAATTGTTATATAACCAAACAAAAGGTAATAATGATTCGAAATACATAATTATTGAAATGGCCATAATTATTTAAACTGATATGGTAAACAGATTCACTTTTTAAATCTTTTATTAATTTTTAGAATATTAATAAATTAGTATCATTTTATTTTGAATAAGCTTGTATGAATTGAAACAATTATTTTGTAACAAAATAAAAGGTCATAACGATTTTCAATAGACAATTGTTCAAATAGTCATAACTATTTGAATTTGTTTTGTAAAAAAAATTATTTTTTTAAACTCTTACTTATTAATTTTTGAAATATTAAGAAATTAGTACTATTTTATTTTGGATAAGCTTTTATGAACTGAAACAATTGTTTTATATTAAAACCAAAGGTCGTAATGATTTTAAAAAAATAATTGTCAAATAGTCATAACTGTTTAAACTTGTTTAGTAAATAGATTTATTTTTTCAAACCTTTAGCTTATTAATTTTTTGAATGTCAATAAATTTGGAATATTTTTATTTTGAATAAGCTTGTAAGATATGAAACAAATATTTTATGACTAAACGAAAGGTAAAAAATTATTTGAAATAGATAATTATTCTAATAGCTTTAATTATTTGAACTAGTTCAGCAAATACATTTATATTACAAATCTCTTACTTAATAATTTTTGAAATATTATTAAATTAGCATTATATTTAATAGAATAACCTTCTATGATCAAAATCAATTATTTTATTACAAAACAAAGATCTAACGATTTGATATTGATAACTTTCTTGGTTATTAAGTTTCAAAATATTATTAAATTAGTATTAATTTATTCCAAATAAAATAGTATGAACATAACCAATTGTTTGATGACAAAATAAAAGGTTATAATGATTTGAAATAGATAATTATCCAAATAGTCAAAACTATTTGAAATGGTTCGGTAAACAAATTCACTTTTTAAATCTCTTACTAATTAATTTTCTAAATATTAATAAATAGTATTATTTTATTTTGAACAAACTTATATTAACAAAAACAATTGTTTATGACAAAAAAAAAGTATTAATGATTTGAAATAGATAATTTTTTAAATAGTTATAATTATTTGAACTGGTTTGGTAATAGAATTATTTTCTAAATCTCTTACTTATAAATTTTTGAAATATTAATACATTAGTTTTATTCTGTTCTGAATGCACTTGTATGAGCTAAAATAAAAGTCATAACACTTTGAATAAATAATTATTCATATAGTTTTAACTATTTGAACAAAAAGTTATAACAATTTGAAATAAATAAATGTTAATAAATTAGTATTATTTTATTTAGAATAAGTTTGTATGAACTAAAACAATTATTATATGATTAAACAAATGATTAAAATGATTTGAAATAGATAATTATTCTAATAGTCTTAATTATTCGAATTGGTTCAGCAAACATATTTATTTTTTAAATCTCTTATTAATTTTTAAAATATTATTAAATTATTATTATTTTATCCAAATAAGCATGATGAGAAACAATTATTTTAAGAGAAAACAAAGATCATAATGATTTGAGAATGATATTTGTTTAAATAGTCATAACTATTTAAATTGATTCGAAAAATAGTTTTAGTTTTTAAATCGCTTACTTATTAATTTTTGAAATATTAGTAAAGTAGTATTATTTTATTTCGGATAAGTTTCTATGAGCTGAAACATTATTTTATAATGGAAGAAAAGGTCATAATGACTTTAAATAGTTAGATTGATTGTTCAAATAGTCCAATCTATTTAAACTTGTTCAGTAAACAGATTTATCTTTTTAAATCTCTTGCTTATTAATTTTTTGAATGTTAATAAATTAGTATTATTTTATTCTGAATAAACTTGTATGGATTGAAATAATTGCTTTATGATTAAACAAAAGGTCAGAACAATTTGAAATAGATAATTGATATAATAGTGTTAACTATTTGAATTGGTTCAGCAAACATATTTATTTTTTAAATCTTTTACTTATTAATTTTTGTAATATTATTAAATTAGTATTATTTTAATTTGAATAAGGTTGTATTAAAAGAAACAATTATTTTATAAAAAAATAAAGATCATAACGATTTGAGATAGATAATAGTTCAAATAGTCATAACTATTTTAATTGTTTCAAAAAATAGATTTAGTTTTAAATCTCTTATTATTTTTCAAATTATTAATAGATAAATATTATTTTATTCTAAATAATTTTGCATAAATAGAAACAATTGTTTTACAACAAAACAAAAGGTCATAACAACTTGAAATAGATAATTGTTCAAATGGACATGACTATTTGAACTTGTTCGATAAACAAATTTATTTTTTAAATCTCCTACCTATTAATTTTTAAAATATTAATAAATTAGTATTCTTTTATTCCAAATAAACTTGTATGAATAGAAATAATTGTTTTATGACAAAACAAAAGATCATAACTATTTGAAATAAATACTTGTTCATCCAGTCATAACTATTTGAACTTGCTCAGTAAATAGATTTATTTTTTTTAGATCTTTTACTTATTAATTTTTGGAATATGAATAAACTAGCATTATTTTATTTCGAATACACATGTTTGAATAGAAACATTGGTTTATGACAAAACAAAAGGTCATAATTATTTGAAATAAATAATTGTTTAACTAATAATAACTATTTGAATGTGTTTTATAACAAAAAAGTCCTAACTATTTGACCTAGTTTGACAAACACATTTATTTTTTAAATCTCTTACTTATTAATTTTTGAAATATTATTAATTAGTATTATTTTAATCTAAATAAGCTGGTATGAAAAGAAACAATTGTTTTGTGACAAAATGAAAAGCATAACGGTCTAAGATAGATAATTATTCAAATAGTCATAACTATTTGAACTGTTTCAGTAAATAGATTTAGTTTTTAAATCTCTTATTAATTTTCAAAATATTAGTAGATTAGTATTATTTTATTTTGAATAATTTTGCATGAACAGAAACAATTGTTTTATGACAAAACAAAAGATCATAACAATTTGAAATAGGTAATTATTCAAATGGACATGATTATTTGAACTTGTTTGGTAAGCAAATTTATTTTTTAAATCTCCTACCTATTAATTTTTAGAATATTAATAAATTAGTATTATTTTATTTTGAATAAACTTATGTGAATAGAAACAATTGCTTTATGACAAAACAAAAGATCATAATTATTTGAAATAAATGATTGTTCAAATAGTTATAACTATTTGAACTTACGCGGTAAACAAATTTATTTTTTAAATATTTTACTTATTAATTTTTGGAATATTAATAAAATAGTATTATTTTATTTCAAATACGCTTGTATGAACAAAAAGAATTGGTTTATGATAAACAAAAGGTCATGACAATTTGCAATAGATAATGGTTCAAATAGTCATAACTATTTGAATGTGTTCAGAAAATAGATTTATTTTTTAAATTTTTACTTATTAATTTTTGGAATATTAATAAATTTGTATTATTTTATTCAATATAAGCTTGTATGAACAAAAACAATTATTTTATGACAAAACAAAAGGTCATAATGATTTGAAATAGATAAATTTTCAAATAGTCATAACTATTTGAACTTGTTCAGTAAATAAATTCATTTTTTAAATCTCTTTCTCATTAATTTTTAGAGTATTAATAAATTAGTATTATTTTATTTTAAATAAGCCTATATGAAATGATACAATTGTTTATGATGAAACAAAAGGTCATAGCAATTTGAAATAGATTATTATTCAAATAATTATAACTATTTAACTTGTTCAGCAAACATATTTATTTTTAAAATCTTATACTTATTAACTGTCAAAATATTAATAAACTAATATTATTTTAATCCAAATAAGCTTGTATAAACAAAAACAATTATTTTATGGCAAAACAAAAGGTCAATGATTTGAAATAAATATTAATTCAAATAGTCATAACTATTTGAACTTATTTCATAAACAGATTTATTTTTCAAATGTTTTGCTTATTAATTATCTAAGGGATAATAACTTTGTATTATTTTAATTGAAATAAGCTTATAAGAATAGCAAAAATTATTTTATGATAAAATAAAAGGTTATGGCAATTTGAAATAGATAATTGTTCAAATAGTCATAACTATTTAAACTTGTTCGATAAACAAATTTAGTTTTTAAATCTCTTATTTATTAATTTTTGGAATATTAATAAATTAGAATTATGTTATTCTGAATAAGTTTGTATGAACAGAAACAATTGTTTGTGACAAAATAAAAGGTCATAATGATTTGAACTAGATAATTATTCAAACAGTCATAACTATTTGCACTGGTCAGGTGAACAGATTCATTATTTAAATCTGTTACTTATTAATTTTTAAACTATTAATAAATTAGCATTACTTTATTCCAAATAAGACTGTATCAATAGAAATAATTATTTTATGACAAAACAAATGGTCATAATGATATGAAATAAATAATTATTTAAATTGTTATAACTAATTAAACTAGTTCGGTAAACAAATTTATTTTTTAAATCTCTTATTAATTTTCAAAATATTAATAAATTAATATTATTTTATTTTAAACAAACTTATATGAACAAAAACATTTGTTTTACGACAAAACAAAAGTACATAATTATTTGAAATGGATAATTATTCAGATAGCTTTAACTATTTGAACTGGTTCAACAAACAAATTTATTTTCAAATCTCATAATTATTAATTTTCATAATATTATTAGTTTAATATTATTTTATTTTGAATAAGCTTGTATGAACATAAAAAATTGTTTTATGACAAAACAAAAAGGTTATAACGACTTGAAATATATAATTATTCAAATAGTCATAATTATTTGAACTGGTTCAGTAAACAAATAATCTCCTACTTATTAATTTTTGAAATATTAATAAATTAGTATTTTTTTTATTCTAAATAGGCTTGTATGATGAAAAATAATTGTTTTATGACAAAACAAAAGTTCAAAATGATTTGAAATAGATAATTGTTCAAATGGCCATAACTATTTGAATTGATTGAATAAATTGATTTATGTTTTAAATTTCCAAATTTTCAATTTTTGAAATATTAATAAAGTAATATTATTTTATTTTGGATAAGGTTTTATGAAATGAAACATTATTTTATGATAAAACAAAAGGTCATAACGATTTTAAAATGATAATTGTTCAGATAGTCATAATTATTTAAACTTGTTTGGTTAACAAATTTATGTTTTTAAATTGCTTGCTTATTAATTTTTTGAATGTTAATAAAATAATATTATTTTTATTTAGAATAAGTATGTACGAATTGAAACAATTATTTTATAACTAAACAAAAGGTCAGAATGATTTGAAATAGATAATTATTCTAATAGTCATAACTATTTGAACAGATTTGATAAATATATTTATTTTGTAAATCTCTTACTTATAAAATTTTAAAATATGATTAGTTTAGCAATATTTTACTCTGAATAAGTTTGTATAGACAGAAACAATTGTTTAATGACAAAACAAAGATCATACCAATTTGAGATAGATAATTATTCAAATACTCATAACTATTTAAATTGTCTAGTAAACAGATTTAGTTTTTAAGTCTCTTATTAATTTTCAAACTATTAATAAATTAGTATTATTTTATTCTGAATAATTTTGTATGAATAGAAACAATTGTTTTTATGACAACACAAAAGATCATAATGATTTAAAATAAATAATATTGGTAAATTCATATTATTTTATTTGAAATAAGCTTGTATGAACAGAAACAATTATTTTATGGCAAAACAAAAGGTCATAAGGATTTGAAATAGATAATTGTTCAAATAGTCATAACTATTGAACTTGTTTAGTAAATAGATTCATTTTTTAAATCTCTTGCTCATTAATTTTTGAAATAGTAATAAGTTATTATTATTTTATTTTGAATAAGCCTATATGAATTGATACAATTATTTTATGACAAAACAAAAGGTCATAATGATTTGAAATAGATAATTATTCAAATAGTTATTACTATTTGAACTTGTTTGGTAAACATATTTATTTTTTTATATCTTTTACTTATTAATTTTCAAAATATTAACAAATTAATATTATTTTAATTTGAATAAGCTAGTATGAACAAAAGTAATTGTTTTATGAAAAAACAAAAGGTCATAACAATTTGAAATAAATAATTGTTCAAATAATCATAACTATTTGAAATTATTCAGTAAATAGATTTGAGATAAGCTTGTATGAATAGAAAAAATTATTTTATGACAATACAAAAGGTTATAGCAAATTGAAATAGATAATTGTTCAAATAGCCATAACTATTTGAACTTGTTTAATAAACAGATTCATTTTTTAAATCTCTTATTAATTTTTAGAATATTAATAAATTCGAATAATGTTATTCCAAATAAGCTTGTATGAACAGAAACAATTATTTTGTGACAAAACAAAAGGTCATTATGATTTGAAATAGATAATTACTCAAACAATCATAATTATTTAACTGGTCAGGCCAATAGATACATTTTCTAAATCTGTTACTTATTAATTTTCCAAATATTAATAACTTAGCATTACTTTATTTGAATAAGACTGTATGAATAGAAACAATTACTTTATGATAAAATAAATGATCATAACGATTTGAAATAAATAATTATTCAAATAGTTATAACTAATTGAATTGGTTTGGCAAGCAGATTTATTTTTTAAATCTCTTATGTATTAATTTTTGAAATATTAATAAATTAATATTATTTTATTCTGAACAAACTTATAGGAACAAAAACATTTGTTCTATGACAAAACAAAGGGTAATAACGATTTGAAATAGATAATTGTTCAAATAGTCATAATTATTTGAAATAGTTTTGCAAACAGAATTGCTATGACTTTTTGTTTTGTCATAAAACAATTGTTTTTGTTCATACAAACTTATTCAAATTAAAATAATATTAATTTATTAATATTTTGGCAATTAATAAGTAAAAGATTTAAAAAAATAAATATGTTTATTGAACAACTTCAAATAGTCATGTCTATTTGAATAATTATCTATTTCAAATCATTGTAACCTTTTATTTTGTATAAAACAATTGTTTTAGTTAATATAAGAATGAGTAAGAGAATTAAAAGAATGAATTTGTTTACCAAAAAAGTTCAATTAGTTATGACTATCAAAATAATTATCTATTTCAAAACAATATGACCATTTGTTTTGTCATAAAATAATTGGTTTTGTTCATGCAAGCTTATTTCGAATAAAACAATATAAATTTATTAAAATTCTAAAAATTAATAAGTAAAAATTTAAAACATAAATACATTTGCTAAACACATTCAAATAGTTATGACTATTTGAATAATTATCTATTTCAAATTGTTAAAACAATTTATTTAGTTATAAACCAATTGTTTCTATTTATACAAGCTTATTTAGAATAAAATAATGCTAATTTATTAATATTTCTAAAATTAATAAATAAAAGATTTAAATAATAAATCTATTTATCGAGTAAGTTCAAATAGTTATGACTTTTTGAATAGTTATATATTTCAAATCATTATGTTCTTTTGTTTTATCATAAAACAATTGTTTCTATTCATACAAGTTTTTGTGGAATAAAATAATATTAATTTATTATTATTCTAAAAATTAATAAGTTAGAGATTTAAAAAATAAATTTATTTATCGAACAAGTTTAAATAGTCACGTCTATTTGAACTATTATCTATTTCAAATTGTTATGACATTTTGTTTTATCGTAAAATAATTTTTTCTATTCATACAAAATTATTCAGAATAAAATAATACCAATTTATTACTATTTTGAAAATCAATGGGGATTTAAAAATAAATGTGCTTTCCAAACCATTTCAAATAGATAAGACTATTAGAACAATTATCTATTCCAAATTGTTTTGATCTTTTGTTTAGTCAAAACATAATTGTTTCAATTCATACATGCTTATTCAAAATATAATAATACTAATTTATTAACATTAAGAAAATTAATAAGAAATTTTAAAAAATTTATTTATTGAATAAGTTCAAATAGTTAAGACTATTTACATAATTATCTATTTAAAATCGTTATGACATTTTGTTTTATCATAAAATAACTATTTCAGTACACAAAAGTTTATTTGATATAAAATAATATTACTTTATTAATATTTCAAAAATTGATAAGTTAGAGATTTAAAAAATAAATCAATTTATCAAATTAGTTTAAATAATTATGGCCATTTGAACAATTATCTATTTCAAATCATTAAGAACTTTTTTTTTGTCATAAAACAATTGTTTTTCATCATACAAGCTTATTCGGAATAAAATAATACTAATTTACTAATATTTCAAAAATTAATAAGTAAGAGATTTAAAAAGTTAATCTGTTTACCGAACCAGTTTAAATAGTTATGACTATTTGAATAATTATATATTTCAAATTGTTATAACCTTTTGTTATCTCATAAAATGATTATTTCTGTTCACACAAGTTTATTCAAATAAAATAATACTAATGTAATAATATTCTAAAAATTAATAACTAAGAGACTTAAAAAATAAATTTGTTTGCTAAACTAGTTCAAATAGTTAAGGCTATATGAACATTTCTTTATTTCAAATCATTATGACCTTTTATTTTGTCGTAAATGTTTTTGCAATTTTTAGTAATTTATTCAACATAAAATAAAATAATTTATTAATATTTCAAATCTCAATAAGTAAGAGATTTAAAAAACAATTATGTTTGCTTAACCAGTTCAAATAATTATGACTATTTAAACAATTATCTATTTCAAATCTTTATGACCTTTTGTTTTGTCATAAAACAAATGTTTTTGTTCATATAAGTTTGTTTGGAATAAATAATATTAATTTATTAATATTTTGTAAATTAAGAAGTAAGAAATTTAAAAAATAAATCTATTTACTAAACCAATTTAATTAGTTATAAGTATTTCAACAATTATTTATTTCAAATCATTATGACCATTTGTTTTGTGATAAAACAATTATTTCTATTTATATAGTCTTATTAGAAATAAAGTAATGCTAATTTATTAATATTTTGAAAGCTATTAAGTAACAGATTTGAAGAATGAAACTGTTGGCTTGATCAGTGTAAATAGTTATGACTATTTGAACACTTATCTATTTCAAATCATTATAACATTTTGTTTTATCACAAAACAATTGATTATATTCGTACAAGCTTATTTGAATAACATAATTCTATTTTATTAATATTCTAAAAATTAATAAGTAAGAGATTTAAAAAATGAATTTGTTTACCGAACAAGTATAAATAATTATGATAATTTGAACAATTATCTATTTCAAATTGCTATAACCTTTAGTTTTGTCATAAAACAAAATTTTCTATTCATACAAGCTTATTTAAAATATAATTACATAAATTTATTAATATGTAGACACATAATAAGTAAAAGATTTAACAAATAAATCTTGTTATCAAATAAGTTCAAATAGTTTGACTATTTGAACAATTATTTATTTCAAATAGTTATGACTTTTTGTTTTGTCATGAAACAATTGTTTTTCTTCATACAAGCCTATTCGGATTAAAATAATATTAATTTATTAATATTTTAAAAATTAATAAGTAAAAGATTTTAAAATAAATATGTTTACTGAATAAGTTCAAATAGTCATAACTTTTTAATTTGTTATAAAATAATTGTTTAAGTTAATACAAGCTTAGTTGAAATAAAATAATATTAATTTATTAATATCTCCAAAAATAATAAGAAAAAATTTAAAAAATAAATTTGTTTACCGAATCAATTAAAGTAATTATTGTCATTTGAACGATTATCTGTTTCAAATTGTTATGACCTTTTTTTTGTCATAAAATAATTGTTTTTGACCATACAAACTTATTCAAAATAAAATAATACTAATTTATTAATATTTCAAAAATTAGGAAGTAAGAGATTTAAAAAATAAATATGTTTATCAAACCAATTCAAATAGTTATGACTATTTAAACAATTATTAGTCTCAAATTGTTAAGGTCATTGCTTTGTTAGAAAACAATTATTTCTGATCATAGAAGCTTATTCGGTTAAAAATAATATTAATTTAATAATATTTCAAAAATTAATAAGAGATTAAAAAAGAAATTTATTTGTCAAACCAGTTTAAATAGTTAAAACTATTATAATAATTATCTATTTTAAATCATTCTAACCTTTTGTTTAGTCATAAAATATTTGTTTCATATCTTACATGCTTATTTGGTATAAAATAATCTCAATTTATTAAAATTTGAAAAATTAATAAGCAAAATATTTGAAAAAAGAAATCCATTTATTGGACAAATTCAAATAGTTATGACTATTTGAAAAATTAATTATTTAAAATCATTATGACCTTTTGTTTTGACATAAAACAATTGTTTCAGTTCATAATAGCTTAACCAAAATAAAATAATATTAATTTCTTAATATTTCGAAAATTAATAAACAAGAGTTTAAAAAAATAATTTTTTTTACCAAACAAATTCAAATAGTTATGACTATTTAAACAGTTGTCTATCGAAAATCATTCTGACCTTTCGTTTTGTCACAAAATAATTGTTTTAGTTCATACAAGTTTATTCAAAATAAAATAATACTAATTTATTAATATTTTGGAAACTAATAATTAAGTGATTTAAAAAGTCAATCTGTTTACCAAGTCAGTTCAAATAATTATGGCCATTTCAATAATTATCTATTTCAAATCATTATTACCTTTTGTTTGGTCATATAATAATTGTTTTGATTGTATAAGTTTATTCAAAATAAAATAATACTAATTTATTAATCTTTCAAAAATTAATAAGTAAGAGATTTACAAAATAAATCCATTTACCAAATTAGTTAAAATAGTTATGACTATTTGAACAATTGTATACTTCAAATCATTATAACCTTTTGTTCTATCATAAAAAAATTATTTTTGTTCATCCAAGCTATTTTGAAATAAAATAATACTAATATAATAATATTCCAAAACTTAATAACTAAGATATTTAAAAAATAAATTTATCTGCTAAACTAGTTCAAATAGTTAAGACTATATGAGCAATTATCTATTTTAAATTGTTTTTGTTTTGCCATAAAACAATTTTTTCAATTCATAATAGCTTATTTAGAATAAAATAAAATGAATTTATTAATATTTAAAAAATTAATAGGTAAGAGATTTAAAAAGTAATTATGTTTACCTAACCAATTCAAATAATTATGACTATTTGAACAATTATCTATTTCAAATCCTTATGACCTTTTGTTTTGTTGTGAAATAAGTATTTTTGTTTATATAAGTTTGTTCAAAATAAAAAAATACTAATCTATTAATATTTCAAAAATTAATAAAAGATTTAAAAAATAAATTTATTTATCAAACCAGTTCAAATAGTTATAACTATTTGAGGAATTATTTATTTCAAATTGTTATGGCTTTTTATCTATCATAAAATAATAGTTTCTATTCATACAAGCTTATTTGGATTAAAATAATACTAATTTATTAATATTTTGACAATTAATAAGTAAAAAATTTTTAAAATAAATATATTTACCAAACTTGATCAAATAGTCATGACTATTTGAATAAATATCTATTTCAAACTGTTATGATCTTTTCTTTTGTCATAAAAAAATATATTTCAATTCATATAAAATTATTTGAAATAAATTAATACTATGTTATTAATGTTTTGAAAATTAATAATTAAGAGATTTAAAAAATGAATATATTTACCGAACAAGTCTAAATAATTATAACTATTTCAATAATTACCTATTTGAAATCGCTATAACCTTTTGTTTTATCATAAAATGATTTTTTATATTTATACAAGCTTATTTCAAATAAAATAATACAAATTTACAATTAATAAGTAAAAGATTTAAAAAATAAATCTGTTTATCGAACAAATTCAAATCTTTATGACTATTTGAAAATTTTTTTATTTTAAATTATTATGACTTTTTGTTTTGTCATAAAACAATTGTTTTTGATTATATAAGCTTATATAGATTAAAATAATATTAATTTATTAATATTTCAATAAATAATAAGTAAAAGATTTAAAAAATAAATATACTTACTGAACAAGTTCAAATAGTCATGACTATTCAAATAATTATCTATTTTAAATCATTGTGACTTTTTCTTTTGCAATAAAATGATTGTTTCAGTTTATATAAGTTTATTCAAAATAAAATAATACTAATTTATTAATATTCCAAAAATTAATGAGTAAGAGAATTAAAAAATGAATATGTTTACTGAACATGTTCAAATAGTTATGACTATTTGAACAATTATCTATTTCAAAATATTATGAACTTTTGTTTTGTCATAAAACAATTGGTTTTGTTCATGCAAGCTTATTTGAAATAAAATAATATAAATTTATTAATATTTCAAAAATTAATAAGTAAAAATTTTAAAAATAAATATGTTTTCTAAACACATTTGAATAGTTGTAACTATTTGAAGAATTATCTATTTCAAGTCATTATGACCTTTTTGTTTTGTCATAAATTAATTGTTTCTATTCATAAAAGCCTATTCGGAATAAAAATAATAATAATTTATTAAAATTCCAAAAATTATTAAATAAAATATTTAAAAAATAAATTTATTTACCAAGCAAGTTTAAATAGTTATGACTATTTGAACAATTATTTATTTCTAATTGTTATTATCTTTTTTTTTGTCATAAAACAATTGTTCTATTCATACAATTTTATTTGAAACAAAATAATACTAATATATTAATATTCTAAAAATTAATAAGTTGGAGATTAAAAGAATAAATTTGTTAATCGAACAAGTTCAAATAGTCATGTTCATTTGAACTATTATCTATTTCAAATTGTTATGACATTTTGTTTTGTCGTAAAACAATTGCCCTTATTCATACAAAATTATTAAGAATAAAATAATACTAATTTTTTAATATTTCAAAAATTAATAAGAGATTTAAAACTAAATCTGTTTATCGAACCAGTTCAAATTGTTAAGATTTTTGTTTTGTCATAAAACAATTTTTTTTGTTCACACAAGCTCATTTGGAGTAAAATATTGCTAAATTAATAATATTCTAAAAATTAATAAGTAAGAGATTTAAAAAATAAATATGTTTGCCGAACAAATTCAAATAGTTAAGATTATTAGAGCAATTATCTATTTTAAATCATTATTACCTTTTGTTTAGTCATAAAATAATTTTTTTTAGTTCATACAAGCTTATTTGAAATAAAATAATACTAATTTATTAACATTCAAAAAATTAATACCAAAAAATTTAAGAAAATAAATCTGTTTACGAAGTAAGTTTAAATAGTTATGACTTTTTTAAATAATTATCTATTTAAAATAAATATACCTTTTGTTTTATCATAAAACAATTGTTTCAATTCATAAAAGTTTATCTAAAATAAAATAATACTACTTTATTAATAGTTCAAAAATTGATAAGTTAGAAATTTAAAAAATAAGTCAATTTATCAAATCGATTCAAATAATTATTGCCTTTCAAATAATTATTTATTTCAAATCATTACAAACTTTTGTTTGTCATAAAACAATTAGTTTTCATCATATAAGCCTAATCAAAATAAAATAATACTAATTTATTAATATTCAAAAAGTAATTGGTAGGAGATTTAAAAAATAAATCTATTTACTATATTAGTTCCTATTTGAACATTACTTATTTCAAATCATTATAACCTTTTATTCTATTATAAAATAATTTTTCAGTACATATAAGCATATTCAGAATAAAATAATACTAATTTAATAATATTTCAAAAATTAATAACTAAGAGATTTAAAAAATAAAATCTGTTTGTCAAAGCAGTTTAAACAATTAAGACTATACGAACAATTATCTATTTGAAATCATTATGACTTTTTGTTTTGTCATAAAAAAATTGTTTCAATTCACACAATTCAAAATTAAATAATACTAATTATTAATATTCTAAAAATTAATAAGTAAGTGATTTAAAAAAATAAATCCATTTACCAAATCATTTCAAATAATTATGGCCATTTCAACAATTATCTATTTCAAAAATTGTTATTACATTTTGTTTGTCATGTAACAATTATTTTTTATCATACAAGTTTATTCAGAATAAATAATACTAATTTATTAATCTTTAAAAATTTAATAAGTATAAGATTTAACAAATAAATCTATTTATCAAATCAATTTAAATAATTATAACTATTTGAATAATTGTATACTTCTAATCATTCTAACCTTGTGTTCTGTCATAAAACAATTATTTTTGTTCATACAAGTTTATTCGAATAAAATAATACTAATATAATAATATTCTAAAAATTAATAACTAAGAGATTTAAAAAATAAATTTCTTTGCCGAACTAATTCCAATAGTTAAGACTATATGAACAATTATCTATTTCAAATCACTTTTATTTTGCCATAAAATAATTTTTCAATTCATACTAGTTTATTCATAATAAAATAAAATGAATTTATTAATATTTTAGAAATTAATATGTAAAGGATTTAAAAAACAATTTTGTTTACTTAACTAGTTCAAATAATTATGAATATTTGAACAATTATCTATTTCAAATTGTTATGACCTTTTGTTTTTTCATAAAACAAATGTTTTTATTCATATAAGTTTTCTTGGAAAAAAAATACTAATATACTAATATTCAAAATTAATAAGAGGTTTAAAGAAATAAATCTATTTATCGAACCACTTCAAAAAGTTATGACAATTTCAGCAATTATTTCTTCCAAATTGTTATGACTTTTTTTTTTGTTATAAAATAATAGTTTTTATTTATACAAGCTTGTTCAGATTAAAATAATACTAATTTATTAATATTTCAATAATTAATAACTAAAATTTTTTTAAAATAAATATGTTTATCGAACTAGATCAAACAGTCGTGGTTATTTGAATACATATCTATTTCAAATTGTTATGACCTTTTGTTTTGTCATAAAAAATATTATTTCAGTTCATATAAGCTTATTCAAAATAAAATAATATTAAGTTATTAATATTCCAAAAATTAATAATTAAGAGATTTAAAAAATGAATTGTTTACTGAACAAGTTTGTCTATTTCAACAATTTATCTATTTGAAACTACTATAACCATTTGTTTTGTCATAAAATGATTTTTTCTATTCATAGAAGCTTATTTCAAATAAAATAATACTAATTTATTAATATTAAGACAATTAATAAGCAAAAGATTTAAAAAATAAATATGTTTACCAAACAAGTTCAAATCTTTATGATTATTTGAACAATTATTTATTTTAAATTGTTATGACTCTTTGTTTTGTCATAAAAGAATTGTTTTTGTTCATACAAGCTTATTTGAAATAAAATAATATTAATTTATTAGTATTTCAACAATTAATAAGTAAAAGATTTAAAAAATAAATATATTTTTCAAACAAATTCAAATAGTCATGACTATTTGAATAATTATGTATTTCAAATCATTGTAACCTCTTTTTTTATAATAAAACAATTGTTTTAGTTCATATATGTTTATTTGAAATAAAATAATACTAATTTATAAATATTCCAAAAATTAATGAGTAAGAGAATTAAAAAATGAATTTATTTATCGAATATGTTCAAATAGTTATGACTATCTGAACAATTATCTATTTCAAAACATTATTACCTTTTGTTTTTCCATAAAATAATTGGTTATGTTCATGCAAGCTTATTTTGAATAAAATAATATAAATTTATTAATATTTCAAAAATTAATAAGTAAAAATTAAAAAAATAAATATATTTTCTGAACACGTTTAAATAATTATGACTATTTGAAGAATTATCTATTTCAAATCATTATGACCTTTTTTTTTGTCATAAATCAATTTTTTTTGTTCATAAAAGCTTATTCGGAATAAAATTATACTAATTTATTAAAATTCCAAAAATTATTAAATAAAAGATTTAAAAACTAAATTTGTTTACTAAAAGAGTTTAAATAGTTGTGACTATTTGAATAATTATTTATTTCAAATCGTTATAATCTTTTGTTTTGTCATAAAACAATTGTTTCTATTTATACAATTTTATTTGAAATAAAATAATACTAATTTATTAATATTCTAAAAATTAATAAGTTGGAGATTGAAAAATAAATCTGTTAATTGAATAAGATCAAATAGTCATATCCATTTGAACTATCATTTGTTTCAAATTGTTATGACATTTTTTTTTGTCATAAAACAATTATTGATTCATACAAAATTATTCAAAAGAAAATAATACTAATTTTTTAGTATTTCAAAATTTAATAAGAGATTCAAAAATTAATATGTTTATTGAACCAATTCAAATTATTATGATCTTTGTTTTGTCATAAAGCAATTGTTTATATTCATACAAGCTTATTCGGAGTAAAATATTGGTAAATTAATAATATTTTAAAAATTAATAAGAGATTTAAAATATAAATGTGTTTGACAAACCAATTCAAATAGATAAGACTACCAGAACAATTATCTATTTCAAATTGTTCTAACCTTTTATTTAGTCATAAAATAATTTTTTCAGCTCATATATGCTTGTTTGAAATAAAATAATGCTAATTTATTAACATTTAGAAAATTAATACATAAGAAATTAAAAAAATAAATATGTTTATCGAACAAGTTCAAATAGTTATGACTGTTTGAACAATTATCTATTTAAAATAAATATGACCTTTTGTTTTATCATAAAACCATTATTCCAATTCATAAAAGCTTATTTGATATAAAATAATATTACTTTATTAATATTTCAAAAATTGATAAGTTAGAGATTACAAAATAAGTCAGTTTGTCAAATTGGTTCAAATAATTATGGGCATTTGAACAATTATTTAGTTCAAATTGTTATGAAAATTTTGTTTTGTCATAAAACAATTGTTTTTATCATACACACCTATTTGAAATAAAATAATACTAATTTGTTAATGTTTCAAACATTTATAAGTAGGAGATTTAAAAAATAAATCTTTTTCCCAAACCAATTCCTATTTGAACAATTATCTATTTCAAAATTTTATAACCTTTCGCTTTATTATAAAATAATTGTTTCAGTTCATATAAGCTTATTCGAAATAAAATAATACTAATTTAATAATATTCAAAAAATTAATAAGTAAGAGATTTAAAAAATAAAATTGTTTGTTGAAGTGGTTTAGAACAATTATATATTTCAAATCATTATGACCTTTTGTTTTATCATAAAACAATGATTTCAGTTCATACAAGCTTATTTGAAATAAAATAAAACTAATTTATTAATATTTCAAAAATTAATAAGTAAGATATTTTAAAAATAAATCTATTTACCAAACTAATTCAAATAGTTATGACTATTTGAACAATTGTAAACTTCAAATCGTTATAACCTTTTGGTTTGTCATAAAACAATTATTTTTTTTCATACAAGTTTATTTGAAATAAAATAACACTAATCTAATAATATTCCAAAAGTTAATAACTAAGAGAATTAAAAAATAAATTTGTTTGCCGAGCTAGTTCAAATATTTAAAACTATATAAACAATTATCTATTTCAAATCATTATGACTTTTGTTTTGTCATAAAAGAGGTTTGTTTGAATTCATACTAGCCTATTTGGAATAAAATAAAATGAATTTACTAATATTTCAAAAAATAATAAATAAGATATTTAAAAAATAATTCTATTTACCTAACTAGTTCAAATAATTATGACTATTTAAAGAATTATATATTTCAAATCATTATGACCTTTTGTTTTGTTTACCTAATCATCTTGGTTTGTTCAGAATAAAGTAATAATAGTCTATTAATATTTCAAAAATTAATAAGTGATTTAAAAAATAAATCTATTTATCAAACTAGTTTAAATAGTTATGACTATTTGAGCAATTATTTATTTAAATCGTTAGGACTTTTTGTTCTATTATAAAATAATTGTTTCTATTCATGCAAGCTTATTTGGATTAAAATAATACTAATTTATTAATATTTCGACAATTAATAAGTCAAAAATTTTAAAAATAAATATATTTATTGAACTAGACCAAATAATCATGACTATTTGAATAATTATCTATTTCATATCGTTATGACTTTTTGTTTTGTCATAAAAGAATTATTTCAATTCATATAAGCTTATTCAAAATAAAATAATACTAATTTATTAATAATCCAAAAATTAATAATAAAGAGATTTAAAAAATGAATCTGTGTACTAAACATATTTAAATAATTATAATCATTTGAATAATTATCTATTTGAAATAGCATAACCTTTTGTTTTGTAAAAAAAAAAATTTCTATTCATTCAAGCTTATTTCAAATAAAATAATATAAATTTGTTAATATTAAGACAATTAATAAGTAAAAGATTTAAAAAATAAATATGTTTACTAAATAAGTTCAAATCGTTATGACTATTTGAGTAATTATTTATTTCAACTTGTTATGATTTTTTGTTTTGTTATAGAATAATTATTTATGTTCATACAAGTTTATTCAGATTAAAATAATATTAATTTCTAAATATTTTAACAATTAATAAGTAAAAGATTTAAAAAATAAATATATTTACTGAATAATTTCAAATAGTCATGACTATTTGAATAATTATCTATTTCAAATCATTATGACCTTTTCTTTTGCAATAAAACACTTGTTTCAGTTCATATAAGCTTATTTGAAGTAAGATAATACTAATTTATTAATATTCCAAAAATTAATGAGTAAGAGAATTAAATAAAATATATGTTTACCAAATAAGTTCAAATAGTTATGATTATCTGAATAATTATCTGTTTCAAAACATTATAACTTTTTTGTTTTGTCATAAAACAATTGGTTCTGTTCATGCAAGCTTATTCCAAATAAAATATTTTAAATTTATTAATAATCCAAAAATTCATAAGTAAAATTTTTAAAAATAAATATGTTTTCTAAACATGTTCAAATAGTTATGACTATTTGAAGAATTATCTATTTCAAATTGTTATGACCTTTTTTTTTTTGTCATAAACCAATTGTTTCTATTTGTGAAACCTTTTTTTGACATAAAATAATGCAAATTTATTAAAATTCCAAAAATTAATAAGTAAAAGATTTAAAAAATAATTTATTTGTCGAGCAAGTTCAAATAGTTTGACTATTTGAACAATTATTTATTTTAAATTGTTATGATCTTTTGTTTTTTCATAAAGAAATTGTTTCTATTCATACAATTTTATTTGAAATAAAATAAAACTAATTTATTAGTATTATAAAAATTAATAAGTTTGAGATATAAAAAATAAATCTGTTTACCAAATAAGTTCAAATAATCATGTCTATTGAACTATTGTCTATTTCAAATCATAATGACATTGTTTTGTCGTAAAATAATTGTTTTTGTTCATGCAAAATTATTCAAAATAAAACAATACTTATATATTAAGATTTTCATAATTAAAAAGAGATTTATAAACAAAATCTATTTACCAAAACAATTCAAATATTTATGACCATTTGAACAGTTATCTATCTCAAATCTTTATAATCTTTATTTTGTCAAAAACAATTGTTTCCTTTCATACAAGCTTATTTGGATTAAAATAATACTAATTAAATAATATTCCAAAAGTTAGTAAGTAAGAAATTTAAAAAACAAATGTATTTGTCAAACTAGTTCAAGTAGTTAAGACTATTAGAATAATGATCTATTTCAAATCGTTTTAACTTTTTGTTTAGTCATAAAATAATTATTTCAGTTCATACAAGCTTATTCAAAATAAAATAAATACTAATTTATTAACATTCAAAAAAGTAATGAGCAATACATTTTAAAAAAATAAATCTGTTTGCCAAACAAGTTGAAATAGATTTGACTATTTGAACAATTATCTATTTAAAGTCATTATGACCTTTTGTTTTGTCATAAAACAATTGTTTAAGTTCATAAAAACTTATCTGAAATAAAATAATACTACTTTATTAATATTTTCGAAAGTAATAAGCAAGAGATTTAAAAATTGAAGCTCTTTTTTGAACCACTTCAATAGTTATAACTATTTGAACAAATATCAATCTCAAATCATTATGATCTTTCTTTTTTCTCAAAAAACAATTGTTTTTGATCATACAAGCTTATTCAAATAAAAATAATACTAATTTAATAATATTCTAAAATTAATAAGAGGTTTAAAAAATAAATGTCTTTGCCAAATCAGTTCAAATAATTACGACTATTAGAATAGTTATGACTATTTCAACAATTATCTATTTAAAATCATTATGACCATTTGTTTTATCATAAAACAATTGTTTTAGTTCATAAAAGCTTATCCAAAATAAAATAATACTAGTTTATTAATATTTCAAAAATTAATAAGTAAGAAATTTAAAAAATAAATCAGTTTATCGAATCAGTTCAAATAATCATGGCCATTTAAATAACAATCTATTGTAAATCATTATTACCTTTTTTTTTATCATAAAACAATTGTTTTCAATGTACAAGCTGTTTCTAAATAAAATAATACTAATTTATTAATATTTCAAGAATTAATCATAAATTTAAAAAACAAATCAATTTATTAAACCAATTTAAATAGTTATGACTATTTGAATAATTATCTATTTCAAATTTTTATAACCTTTGTTCTATCATAAAATAATTTTTCTGCTCATACAAGCTTATTCAGAATAAAATAATAATAATTTAGTAATATTCTAAAAATTAATAACTATAAGATTTAAAAAATAAATTAATTTATCGATCCAGTTCAAACAGTTAAGATTATATGAACAATTATTTATTTCAAATTGTTATAAACTTTTGCTTTGTCATAAAACAATTATTTCAGCTCATACAAGCTTATTCGACATAGAATAAAATTAATTTATTAATATTTCAAAAATTTATAAGTAAAGGATTTAGAAAATAATTCTATTTACAAAACGAGTTCAAATAGTTATAATTATTTGCACAATTATCTATTTCAAATCGTTATTATATTTTGTTTTGTCATAAAACAATTGTTTTTGTTAATATAAGTTTGTTCAAAATAAAATAATACTAATTTATTAATATTTAAAAAATTAATCAGTAAGAGATTTAAAAAGTAAATCTACTTGCCAAACAATTTCAAATAGTGTTACTATTTGAATAATTATCTATTTCAAATCATTATAACCTTTTATTTTGTCATCAAACAATTGGTTCTATTTATATTATTTCATTAGAAATAAAAATAATGCAAATTTAATAATATTTCAAAACTTAATAACCAAGAAAATTAAAAAATAAAGTTAATTGTTGAACCAATTCAAATAGTTAAGACTATATGAGTGATTGTCTATTTCAAATCGTTATGACCTCTTTTTTTGTTGTAAAACAATTATTTTATTTGTACAAGCTTATTTTGATTAAAATAATACTAATTTCATAATATTTCAACTAATAAGTAAGATATTTAAAAAATAAATTTGTTTAGTGAATCATTTCAAATAGTTAAGAATATTAGAATAATTATATACTTTAAATCGTTTTGACTTTTTGTTTAGTCATAAAAAAATTGTTTCATTTCATACAAGTTTATTTAGAATAAATTAATACTAATTTATTAACATTTAAAAATTTAATAAGAAAGAGATTTAAAAAATAAATCTGTTTGCTGAGCAAGTTCAAATAGTTATTATTATTATTTGAACAATTATCTATTTAAAATCATTATAACATTTTAATTTGTCATAAAATAATTGTTTCAATTAATACAAGCTTAAATGGAATAAAATAATATTAATTTATTAATATTTCCTAAATTAATAAGAAATTTAAAAAATAAATATGTTTACCAAATCAGTTAAAATAATTATGGCCATTTGAATAATTATCTATTTCAAATCATTATGACCTTTTTATTTTGTCATAAAACAATTGTTTTTGATCATACAAGCTTATTCAAAATAAAAAAATACTAATTGATTAATATTTCAAAAATTAATAGGTAACAAATTTAAACAATAAATCTGTTTACTGAACCAATTCAAATAGTTACGACTAGTTAAACAATTATCATTCTCAAATTGTTAAAATCTTTATTTTTTCATAAAAATTTGTTTCTAATCATAGAAGTTTATTCGGTTAAAAATAATACTAATTTAATAATATTCCAAAAATTAATAAGAGATTAAAAAATATGTATTTGTTGAACCAGTTCAAATAGTTAAAACTATTAGAATAATTATCTATTTCAAATCATTCAAACCTTTTGTTAAGTCATAAAATATTTGTTTTATGTCTTAGAAGCTTATTCGAAATAAAATAATCCAAATTTATGAACATTTGGAAAATTAAAAAGTAAAAGATTAAAAAAATTAATCTATTTATTGAACAAGCACTACAACAAATTTGGTCATTAGTGGTGCATCAAATAATGTCACTAAATATTTGTTTTTCATCACCCTATATATTTCATGATAAAAAATTAAACGTCATGACGTTTGTCACATTTGCACCGTTGTTAAAAGGTCTAATATGATGAAAGCAAAATATCATCACCTATTGTGAATCTACCGTGATGATAAAATAAAATGTCACCCTATTTTTTTTTTTCGGAGATGTTAGTTTTCATTAGCTATTTATGGAAAAAAAAAGTCATTTAAGGCTATATTTGTCACAAAAAAATGAGAAAACCTAATAAATTAGTAACAAAAGGTAAATCGGCATAGTATTAGTGACAAAAATTATTGCTATCAATGATTGTAAGATAATATCTATTGTGACAATAAAATCAAATGTCACCTTATGCGTTAATTTTTGTGACATTAGTTTTCATCAACTAGTTGTAAACAAAAACGTCATTAAGGCTATAATTGTCACAAAATAAATGATAAAATCTTATATGTTTATGATGAAATGTAAATCATTATAGAATTTGTGACATAATTATCATCACCAATGATTATAAGATATTGTCAAATGTGACAATAAAATTACACATCACCTTATGCTTTTTTTATGACGTTAGTTTTTGTTAGTTATTTATGAAGAAAAACATCATTGAAGGCTATAACCATCACAAAATAAATGATAAAATCTAATATATTAGTGACAAAAGATAAATTGTCACAATATTGGTGACACAATTATTGTCGCAAATTATTGTAAGATAATGTCAAATGTCACAATAAAATCAAATGTCACCTTATGCTTTTTTTGTGACATTAGATTCATTAGCTATATATAAAAAAAAGTCATTAAATGATTTAATCATAACTAAATAAATGATAAAATTATATTAGTAATGAAAAATAAATCATCACAGTATTAGTGACACAATTAACATCATTAAATCTCATATATAAAATAAAATTGTCATTGTCATAGTCATTTTGGTAGAATAATCTAATGCAATGTTCTTACAAATCCACCAAATATTTGAATTAGTTTTTAAATGTTGTGTATTCTCTAAAGTCTACCCGAAAATCATATAGAAATAATGTTGTTTAAAAACCAAAGAGTATCAAAACTACGAAATAGGTAGTCATCGTAATCTTATCTTCAAGCTCTCAATCCAAATCTTGTGTTGAAGGTGATTGTGTTGATGGTGAATTTGGGGCATTTGAAGTTACAATAATAAACAATTAATAGCAAATATCAAAACAAACCATAATATATACAATAAGATCAAAACAAATATAAAAAACAAATTAATCCATTTTATGCATATCAAATTTTTAAATGAGGCCCTACCTTATATTAAAGAATAGGCCTTGTCAAGAAATTGACAAGTAAACTTCATAAAGCTTAGTAAATAAATAAAAATCAATTGATTTTTAAAAATTAAGTAACAAAAAAAGTACAAATTCTCACTTTTGAATTAGGTATCAAACAAAGCATAGATAAAGATCATAACGATTTGAGATGGATAATTGTTTAAATAGTCATAACTATTTGAATCGTTTCCATGAACAAATTTATTTTTAAATCTCTTATTAATTTTTAAAATATTAATAAATCAGTATTATATTATTCTAAAAGAATTTTCACAAACAAAAACAATTGTTTAATGACAAAAGAAAATGTTATAATGATTTCAAATAGATAATTGTTCAAATTGACATAACTATTTGAACTTGTTCAGTAAACAGATTTATTTTTTAAATCTCCTATCTATTAATTTTTAAAATATTAATAAATTAGTATTTTTTATTCCAAATAAACTTGTTTGAATAGAAACAATTGTTTTATGACAAAGCAAAAGATCATAACTATTTTAAATAAACAATTGTTCAAACAATCATAACTATTTGAACTTGCTCAGTAAATAGATTTATTTTTTAAATCTTTTACTTATCAATTTTTGGAATATTAATAAACTAGTATTATTTTATTTCAAATATGCTTGTATGAATAGAAACAATTTCTTTATGGCAAAACAAAAGGTCATAACTATTTGAAATAGATAGTAGATCAAATAGTCATAACTATTTGAATGTGCTTAGAAAACTTTTTTTTTAATTTTTACTTATTAATTTTTGGAATATTAACAAATTTGAATCATTTTATTTAAAATAAGCTTGTATAAATAGAAAAAATTGTTTTATGACAAAACAAAAAGTTATAGCAATTTGATATAGTACTTGTTCAAATAGTCATAACTATTTGAACTTGTTCGGTAAACAAATTCATTTTTTAAATCTCTTACTTAATAATTTTTAGAATATTAATAAATTAGAATTATCTTATTTTAGATAAGCTTTTATGAATAGAAACAATTTTTTTGTGATAAAACAAAAGGTCATAAGAATTTGAAATAAATAATTATTCAAACAATCATAACTATTTGCACTTGTCCAACAAATTCATTTTTTAAATCCGTTACTTATTAATTTTTAGAATGTTAAAAAAGTAGCATTACTTTATTCTAGATAAGACTATATGAATAGAAACAATTCTTTTATGACAAAACAAATGGTCATCACAATTTAAAATAAATAATGGTTCAAATAGTATAACTAATTGAATTGGTTTAGTAAACAAATTTATATTTTAAATCTCTTATTTTTTATTTTCAAAATATTAATAAATTAATATTATTTTACTTCAAATAAACTTATATGAACAAAAACATTTGTTTTATAATGAAACAAAAGGTAATAATGATTTGAAATAGATAATTGTTCAAATAGTCATAATTATTTGAACTAGTTTGGTAAACAAAGTTATTTTTTAAATCCCTTACTTATTAATTTTTGAAATATTAATAAATTTGTTTTATTTTATTTTGAATAAGTTACTAAGAACTAAAAAAATTATTTTATGACAAAACAAAAGGTAATTATGACTTAAAATAAAGAATTGTTCATATAGTCTTAGCTATTTAAACTGGTTTGGCAAATGCATTTATTTTTTAAACCTCTTAGTTATTAATTTTTAGAATATTATTACATTAGTATTATTTTATTTCGAATAAACTTGTATGAACAGAAAATAGTTGTTCTATAACATAACAAAAGGTTATAATAATTTGAAATATATAATTGTTCAAATAGTCATAACTATTTGAACTAGTTTAGTAAACATATTTATTTTTTACATCTCCTACTTATTAATTTTTTAAATATTAGAAAATTAGTATTATAAAATTTTATATCGAATAGGCTTGTATGATGAAAAACAATTATTTTATGACAAAACAAAAGTTCATAATGATTTGAAATAGATAATTATTCAAATGGCCATAATTTTTTGAACTAATTTGATAAACTAAATTATTTTTTAAATCTCTATCTTATCAAATTTTGAAATATTAATAAGTAATATTATTTTATTTTGGATACACTTTACGATAAAAATAAAAGGTCATAATAATTTGAAATATATAATTGTTCAAACAGTCATAAATATATGAACTTGTTCAGTAAATAGATTTATTTTATATTACTTATTAATTTTATGAATGTTAATAAATTAGTATTATTTTATTTTGTTCTGACCTTTTGTTTAGTCATATAATAATTGTTTCAATTCATATATGCTTATTCGGAATAAAATAATACTAATTTATTAATATTCAAAAAATTAATAAGCAAGAGATTTGAAAATATAAATTTATTTATCGAACAAGTTCAAATGTTTATAAATATTTGAACAATTATCTATTTAAAATCATTATAACTTTTTGTTTTGTCATAAAACAATTGTTTTAGTTTATAAAAGCTTATCCAAAATAAAAATAATGCTACTTTATTAATTTTCAAAAGTTAATAAGTAAATTTAAAAAATAAATCAGTTTACCAAATCAGTTCAAATGATTATGGCCATTTGAGCAACTATATATTTCAAATCGTTATTAGTTTTTGTTTTGTCATATAATAATTGTTATTATAACAATTATCTATTTCAAATCGTTGTGACCCTTTGTTTTGTGAAAAAACAATTATTATGTGCGTACAAGCTTATTCAGATTAAAATAATAATCATTTTAATAATATTTCAAAAATTAATAAGTAAGAGATCTAAAAAATAAATTTGATTATCGAATCAGTTCAAATGGTTAAGACTATTAGAACAATTATCTATTTCAAATCATTTTGACCTTTTGTTTAGTCAAAAAATAGTTGTTTTAGTTCATACATGCTTATTCAGAATAAATTAATACTAATTTATTAACATTCAAAAAATTAATAAGAAAGAGATTTAAGAAATAAGTCTATTTACCAAACAAATTCAAATGGTTACTACTATGTGAATAATTGTCTATTTAGAATCATTATAACCTTTTGATTTGTCATAAAATAATTGTTTCAATTAATACTAGCTTAGATGGAATAAAATAATACTAATTTATTAATATTTCCTAAATTAATAAGTAAAAAATTTTAAAAAATAAATATGTTTACCGAATCAGTTAAAATAATTATTGCCATTTGAACAATTATTGATTTCAAATCATTATGACATTTTGTTTTGTCATAAAACAATTATTTTTTATCATACAAGTTTATTCAAAGTAAAATAGTACTAATTTATTAATATTTCAAAAATTAATAAGAGATTTAAAAAATAAATCTATTTACCAAACCAGTTCAAATAGTTATGACTATTTGAACAATTATAAATCTTAAATTTTTAAGATCTTTGTTTTGTCATAAAACAATTGTTTTTAGTCTTAGAAGCTTATTTGCTTAAAAATAATACTAATTTAATAATATTTCAAAAATTAATAAGAGATTTAAAACATAACTATGTTTGTCGAACTAGTTCAAATAGTTAAAACTATTGGAATAATTATCTATTTCAAATCGTTTTGACCTTTTGTTTGGTCATAAAATATTTGTTTCATATCTTACAAGCTTATCTAGAATAAAATAATCCAAATTTATTAGCTTTAAAAAATTAATAAGCAAAAGATTTGAAAAAAAATAAATATGTTTATTAAGCAAGTTAAATAGTTATGACTATTTGAACAATTATATTGTTTCGGTTCATAAAATCTTATCCAAAATAAAATAATACTAATTTCTTAATATTTCAAAAATTAATAAGGAAGAGTTTTAAACAATAAATTTGTTTACCAAATAAATTTAAATAGTTTGACTATTTGAACAATTATCTATTTAAAATTGTTATGACCTTTTCTTTGGTCATAAAACATTTGTATCAATTCATACAAGCTTGTTCAAAATAAAATAATACTAATTTATTAATATTTTGAAAATTAATAAGTAAATGACTTAAAAAGTGAATATGTTTACCGAATCAGCTCAAATAATTATGGCCATTTCAGTAATTATCTATTTCAAATCGTTATTAGCTTTTGTTTGGTCATATAACAATTTTTTTTTTATCATACAAGTTTAATCGAAATAAAATAATACTAATTTATTAATCTTTTAAAAATTAATGAGTAAGAGATTTTAAAAAATAAATTTGCTTACCAAATCAATTTAAATAGTTTTGACTATTTAAACAATTGTATACTTGAAATCGTTATAACTTTTTGTTTTATCATAAAATAATTATTTTTGTTCATACTAGTTTATTCAAAATAAAATAATATTAATCTAATAATATTCCAAAACTAATAACTAAGAGATTAAAAAATAATTTTTTTTGCCGAACCAGTTTAAATAGTTAAGACTATATGACCAATTATCTATTTCAAATCGTTATGACATTTTGTTTTGACATAAAACAATTTTTTTCAATTTATACTAGCTTATTTGGAATAAAATAAAATGAATTTATTAATATTTCAAAAATTAATAATTAAGAGATTTAAAATATAATTTCGTTTACCTAACCAGTTCAAATAATTATGATTATTTGAATAATTATCTATTTAAAATTGTTATGACCTTCTGTTTTGTCATAAAACAAATGTTTTTGTTCATATAAGTTTTGTTCAAAATAAAATAATACTAATTTATTAATATTCTAAAAATTAATAGGTAGGAGATTTAAAAAATAAATCTATTTACTGAACCAATTCAAATAGTCATGTATGTTTGAAAAATTATCTATTTGAAATCGTCATGACCTTTTGTTTTGCATAAAACAAACTAGTCATTCAAAATTATTTAGAATAAAATAATACTAATATATTAATATTTTGAAAATTAATAAGAGATTTAAAAACTAAATCTGTTCAAGAAAACATTTCAAATAGTTATAACTATTTGAATAATTATCTATCTCAAATCGTTATGATCTTTATTTTGTCATAAAACAATTGTTTCCTTTCATACAAGCTTATTTAGATTAAAACAATACTAATTTAATAATATTTCAAAAATTAATAAGTAAAAGATTTAAAATAATAAATGTGTTTGTCAAACTAATTCAAATAATTAAGACTATTAGAACAATTATTAATTTCAAATCATTCTGACATTTTTGTTTAGGCATAAAACAATTATTTTAGTTCATACGAGCTTATTTAAAATAAAGTAATACTAATTTATTAACATTTAAAAAATTAATCAGCCAGAGATTTAAAAAAATAAATTTGTTTACTGAAGAACAAATAGATTTGAGTATTTGAACAATTATCTATTTAAAGTTGTTATGACTTTTTGTTTTGTCATAAAACAATTGTTTTAGCTCATAAAAACTTATCCAAAATAAAATAATACTACTTTACTAATATTTCAAAAATTAATAAGCAAAAGATTTAAAAACTAAATCTATTTAGTAGACCAGTTCAAATAGTTATGACTATTTGAACAATTATCTATCTAAAATCATTTTGATCTTTGGTTTGTCATAAAACAATTGCTTCTATTCATACAAGCATATTTGGAGTAAAATATTGCTAAACTAATAATATTCTAAAATTAATAAGAGTTTTAAAAAATAAATATGTTTGCTGAACTAATTCAAATAGTCAAGACTATTAGAACAATTATTTTGTTTAGTCATAAAACAATTGTTTCAGTTCATACATGCTTATTCTAAATAAAATAATACTATTTTATTCAAAAAATTAATAAGCAAAAAAGTTTAAAAAATAAATTTGTTTACCGAACAAATTCAAATAGTTAGGACTATTTGAACAATTATCTATTTAAAATCGTTGTGACATTTTGTTTTATAATAACATAATTATTTCAATTCATAAAAGCTTATCCAAAATGAAATAATATTAATTTATTAAAATTTCAAAAATTAAGATGTTGGAGATTGAAAAAATAAATCAATTTATCGAACTAGTTTAATTATGGCAATTTGAACAATTATCTATTTCAAATTCTTATGAACATTTGTTTTGTCATAAAACAATTATTTTTCATCATAAAAGCCTATTCGAAATAAAATAGTACTAATTTATTAATATTTCAAAAATTATTGAGTAGGAGATTTAAAAAATAAATCTGTTTATTGAACTCGTTCAAATAGTTATGACTATTTGAACAATTATATATTTCAAATTGTTATAACCTTTTGTTTTGTCATAAAACAATTATTTATGTTCATACAAACTTATTCAGAATAAAATAATACTAATCTAATAATATTATGAAAATTAATAACTAAGAGATTTAAAAAGTAAATTTGTTTGCCAAACCAATTCAATTA
This sequence comes from Durio zibethinus, assembly GCF_047325235.1. NCBI lineage: Eukaryota > Viridiplantae > Streptophyta > Magnoliopsida > Malvales > Malvaceae > Durio > Durio zibethinus. The sequence continues at coordinate 28,731,991 of NC_143169.1, forward strand.
GTGAAGGCTATATGAATAATTATCTATTTCAAATGGTTATGACCTTTTTGTTTTATAGTAAAACAAATGTTTTTGTTCATATAAGTTTTTTCATAATAAAATAATATTAATTTATTAATATTTTGAAAATTAATAAGAGATTTAAAAAATAAATTAATTTACCAAATCAGATCAATTAGTTATAACAATTTGAACAATTATTTATTTCTAATTGTTATGACTATTTGTTGTCATAAAACAATTTTTTCTATTGATACAATCTTATTCAGAATAAAGTAATGTTAATTTATCAATATTCTAAAAATTAATAAGTAATGGACATAAAAAATGAATTCATTGGCATTTTAAATTCATATTAATAAATTCAATTTATTTACTATGAATTAATAAGCAAATAATTTTGACTTTTATGTATTATCTAAATTATCATATTAATTTATTTTGACTATTTTGACTATTATGTATTATCTAAATTATCATATTAATACAAAAATTAATAATACAAGCTTTTTTAGAATTAATAAATGTATTTGTTTATTAATAAATGGCCTCAATAAAATAAATTAATAAGCAAATAATTTTGACTATTTGAACAAATATCTATTTCAAATCATTATGACCTTTTGTTTTGTCACAAAGCAATTGTTTCTGTTCCTACAAGCTTATTTGGAATAATTTAATTTTAATTTATTAATATTCCAAAAATTAATAAGTAAAAGATTTAAAAACTGAATCTGTTTATCGAATAAATTCAAATAGTTATGACTATTTGAGCGATTACCTATTTCAAATTGCTATAACCTTTTGTTTTGTCATAAAATATTTTTTTCTATTCATACAAGCTTATTTCAATTAAAATAATACAAATTTATTAATATTCAAACACTTAATAAGTAAAAGATTTAAAAAACAACTCTATTACCGAATAAATTCCAATAGTTATAACTATTTGAACAATTATTTATTTTAAATTGTTATGACTCCTTGTTTTGTCATAAAATAGTTTTTGTTCATAGAAGCTTATTTGGATTAGAGTAATATTAATTTATCAATATTTCAACAATTAATAAGTAAGAGATTTCAAAAACAAATATGTTTACCTAAAAAGTTCAAATAGTCAGAACTATTTCAATAATTATATATTTCAAATCGTTATAACCTTTTTGTTTCATCATAAAACAATTGTATCAATTCATATAGGCTTATTTGAAATAAAATAATACTTATTTATTAATATTCCAAAAATTAATGGGCAAGAGATTTAAAAAATGAATTTATTTACTAACAAGTTTGAATTGTTATGATTATTTAAATAATTTTTTATTTCAAATCGTTATGACATTTGTTTTGTCATAAAATAATTTTTTGTTCATACAAGCTTATTCGAAATAAAATAATATTAATTTATTAATATCCCAAAAAATTAATAAGAAAAAATTTTAAAAATAAATCTATTTTTTGAACATGTTCAAATAGTTACGACTATTTGAATAATTATGTATTTCAAAAAGTTAGGACCTTTTGTTTTGTTATAAATTAATTGTTTCTATTCATACAAGCGTATTTGAAATAAAATAATACTAGTTTATTAATATTCCAAAAATTAATAAGATTTAAAAAAATAAATCTATTTACTGAGTAAGTTTAAATAGTTATTATACCTATTTGAACAATAATTTTTTCAAATAGTTATGATCTTTTGTTTTGTCGTAACACAATTTTTCTATTCATACAAGTTTATTAAAAATAAAATAATACTATTTTATTAATATTTTGAAAATTAATAGGTAGGAGATTTAAAAATAAAATATGTTTACCAAACAAGTTCAAAAAGTCATGTCCATTTGAACAATTATCTATTTCAAATCATTATGACCTTTTATTTTTTAATAAAACAATTATTTTTGTTCATGCAAAATTATTCAAAATAAAATAATACTGATATATTAATATTTTGAAAATTAATAAAAGATTTAAAAACTAAATTTGTTACAGAAACCGTTTAAATAGTTTTGACTATGTAAAGAATTATCTATCTCAAATCATTAAGATCTTTATTTCATCGTAAAACAATTGTTTCTTTTCATACAAACTTATTTAGATTAAAATAATACTAATTTAATAATATTCCAAAAATTAAAAACTAAGAGATTAAAAAAAATGTTTGTCAAACTAGTTCTAATAGTTAAGACTATTAGAATAATTTTATGTTTCAAATCATTTTGACCTTTTGTTTAGTCCTAAAATAATTATTTTAATTTATACAAGCTTATTCAGAATAAAGTAATACTAATTTATTAACATTCAAAAATTTAATGAGTAAGAGATTTAAAAAAAATCTATTCACCGAACAAGTTCAAATAGATTTGAGTATTTGAACAATTATTTATTTAAAGTTGTTAGACCTTTTATTTTGACATAAAATAATTGTTTCAATTCATTAAAAATTATCCGAAATAAAAAAATACTACTTTATTAATATTTCAATAATTAAAAAGCACGTTATGACTATTTGAACAAATATCAATCTCAAATCATTATGACATTTGTTTTCTCATAAAACAATTGTTTCTAATCATACAAGCTTATTTGGATAAAAATAATACTAATTTAATAATGTTCTAAAAATTAGTATTTGCTTAACTAGTTCAAATATTTAAGACCATTAGAATAATTTTTAATTTCAAATTATTCTGACCCTTTGTTTAGTCATATAATAATTGTTTCAATTCATACAAGCTTATTCAGAATAAAATAAGAAAAATTTAATAAAATTCAAAAAATTAATAAGAGATTTGAAAAAATAACTTTGTTTACTAAACAAGTTCAAATAGTTATGACTATCTGAATAATTATCAATTTAAAATTGTTACGACCTTTTGTTTTATCATAAAAAATTGTTTTAGTTCACAAAAACTTATCCAAAATAAAATAATACTACTGTATTAATATTTCAAAAGTTAGTAAGTAAGAGATTTAAAAAATAAATTAGTTTACTATGGTAGTTCAAATAATTATGGCCATTTAAATAACTATCTATTTCAAATTGTTATTACCTTTTGTTTTCTCACAAGACAATTGCTTTTCAATATAGAAGCTTATTTGAAATAAAATAATATTAATTTACTAATATTTCAAGAATTAATAAGAGATTTAAAAAATAAATTTGTATACCGAACCAGTTCAAATAGTTATGACTATTGAATAATTATCTATTTCATATTGTTATAACCTTTTGTTCTATCATAAGACAATTTTTTCTATTCACATAAGTTTATTCGGAATAAAATAATACTAATTTGGTAATATTTCAGAAAATTAATCAATAAGAGATTTAAAAAATAAATCTATTTACTAAACCATTTTAAATAGTTTTGACTATTTGAATAATTATCTATTTCAAATCATTATAACTTTTTATTTTGTCATCAGACAATTGGTCCTATTCATACTACATTATTCAAAATAAAATAATACTAATTTAAAAATATTTTGAAACTTAATAGTCAAAAAAATTAAAAAAATAAATCTAATTACTGAACCAATTTAAATAGTTAAGACTATATGAATGATTATCTATTTCAAATCCTTATGACCTTTTTCTTTTATCATAAAACAATGTTTTATTCATACAAGCTTATTCTGATTAAAGTAATTCTAATTTAATAATATTTCAAAAATTAATAAGATATTTAAAAAATAAATTTGTTTATCGAATTAGTTTAAATGGTTAACATTATTAGAATAGTTATCTATTTGAAATCGTTCTGACCATTTGTTTAGTCATAAAACAATTGTTTCAGTTTATACAAGCTTATTCAGAATAAATTAATACTAATTTATTAACATTCAAAAACTTAATAATAAAGAGATCTAAAAAAATCTATTTATCAAACAAGTTCAAATAGTTATTACTATTTGAACAATTGTCTATTTAAAATCATTATAACTTTTTAATTTGTCACAAAACAATTGTTTCAGTTAATACAAGCTTAGAAGGAATAAAATAATACTAATTTATTAATACTTACTAAAATAATAAGTAAGAAACTTAAAAAATAAATTTGTTTATCGAATTAGTTAGAATAATTATAGCCATTTGAACGATTATCTATTTCAAATTGTTATGACTTTTTGTTTTGTCATAAAAAAATTATTTTTCATCATACAAACTTATTCAAAATAAAATAATACTAATTTATTAATATCTCAAAAATTAATAAGTAAGAGATTTAAAAAATAAATATGTTTACCGAATCAATTCAAATAGTTATGATTGTTTGAACAATTATCAATCTCAAATTGTTAAGATCTTTGTTTTGTCATAAAACAATTGTTTCTTATCATAGAAGCTTATTTGATTAAAAATAATACTAATTTAATAACATTCTAAAAATTAATAAGTAAGATATTTAAAAAATAAATGTGTTTGCCCAGTCAATTTAAATATTTAGAACTATTAGAATAAATATCTATTTCAAATCATTTTGACCTTTTATTTAGTCATAAAATATTTGTTTCATATTTTACAAGCTTTCTTAGAATAAAATAATCTAAATTTATTAATATTCAAAAAATTAATAAGGAAATGATTTGAAAAAATAAATCTATTTACCAAACAAGTTCAAATAGTGATGACTATTTAAATAATTATTTATTTAAAATTATTATGACCTTTGGTTTTAACTTAAAAAAATTGTTTCAGTTCATAAAAAGCTTATCCAAAATAAAATAACTAATTTCTTAATAATAACAAAAATTAATAACCAAGAGTTGAAAATAAATTTGTTTATCGCACAAATTCAAATAGTTATGACCATTTGAGCAATTGTCTATTTAAAATGTTATGACCTTTTGTTTTGTCATAAAGCAATTGTTTGAATTCATACAAGCTTAGTCAAAATAAAATAATACTAATTTATTACTATTTTGAAAATTAATGAGCAATTTAAAAGGTGAATCTATTTACCGATTCAGTTTAAATAATTATGGCTATTTCAACAATTATCTATTTCAAATCGTTATTACCTTTTGTTTGGTCATGTAACAATTGATTTTTATCATATATGTTTATTCAAAATAAAATAATAGTAATTTATTAATCTTTCAAAAAATAATAAGTAAGAGATTTAAAAAAAATCTTTATACCTAACTAGTTTAAATAGTTATAACTATTTGAGCAATTGTATAATTCAAATCATTATAACCTTTTGTTTTGCCATAAAACAATTATTTATGTTCATACAAGCTTATTCAAAATAAAACAATACTAATATGAAAATATTCTTAAAATTAATAATTAAGAGATTTAAAATATAAATTTATTTGCCAAACTAGTTCAAATAGTTAAGACTATATGAACAATTATCTATTTCAAATCATTTTTGTTTTGTCATAAAACAATTTTTTTGCAACTCATACTAGCTTATTTGGAAAAAAAAATAAATTGAATTTATTAATATTTCAAAAATTAATATGTAAGAGATTTAAAAAATAATTCTATTTACCTAACCAGTTCAAATAATTATGATTATTTGAACAATTATCTATTTCAAATTGCTATGACCTTTTGTTTTGTCATAAAACAAATGTTTTTGTTCACATAAGTTTGTTCAAAATAAAATAATACTAATCTATTAACATTTCAAAAATTAATAAAAGATTTAAAAAAATAAATCCGTTTAACAAACCAATTCAAAAAGTTATGACTATTTGAGCAATTATTTATTTGAAATTCTTATGATTTTTTGTTATATTACAAAACAATAATTTTTGCTTGTAAAAGTTTATTCAGATTAAAATAATACTAATTTATTAATATTTCAACAATTAATAAGTAAAATTTTTTTTAAATAAATATGTTTATTGAACAAAATCAAAGAGTCATGACTATTTGAGTAAGTATTTATAAGTATATTGTTAAATAATTATAAGTATTTGAACAATTATCTATTTAAAATTGCTATAACCTTTTGTTTTGTCACCAAAAGATTTTTTTCTATTCATACAAATTTATTTTGAATAAAATAATATACTTTATTAATACTAAGACAATTAATAGTTAAAAGATTTAAAAAATAAATTTGTTTACTAAACAAGTTCAAATCTTTTTGGCTAATTGAACGATTATTTATTTCAAATTGTTGGGTAGTAGACTGAGTGTGGAACACATTTTTACACAACTAGTCTTCTTTTTTAGTAGGTGCGATACTCAAGTTAAATTATATGACTAAAGATGCTCCACAATCACCATAGGTAACCTCTTCCTCCTTTTTAAGGTTTTGATCCTCTTTAGCCAGCTTCTCTTCATTTTCCTCCAAGTCTTCCTCTACTTGAGCCATAATCTTTTCATTTGGGCATTATCAAGCAATGCGTCCAAGCCCTTGACATTTGAACAATTATCTATTTCAAATCATTATGACCTTTTATTTTTTAATAAAACAATTATTTTTGTTCATGCAAAATTATTCAAAATAAAATAATACTAATATATTAATATTTTGAAAATTAATAAAAGATTTAAAAACTAAATTTGTTACAAAAACAGTTTAAATAGTTTTGACTATGTAAAGAATTATCTATCTCAAGTCATTATGATCTTTATTTCATCGTAAAACAATTGTTTCTTTTCATACAAACTTATTTAGATTAAAATAATACTAATTTAATAATATTCCAAAAATTAAAAACTAAGAGATTAAAAAAAATGTTTGTGAAACTAGTTCTAATAGTTAAGACTGTTAGAATAAGTTTATGTTTCAAATCATTTTGACCTTTTGTTTAGTCCTAAAATAATTATTTTAATTTATACAAGCTTATTCAGAAAAAAGTAATACTAATTTATTAACATTCAAAAATTTAATGAGTAAGAGATTTAAAAAAAATCTATTCACCGAACAAGCTCAAATAGATTTGAGTATTTGAACAATTATTTATTTAAAGTTGTTAGACCTTTTATTTTGACATAAAATAATTGTTTCAATTCATTAAAAATTATCCGAAATAAAAAAAATACTACTTTATTAATATTTCAATAATTAAAAAGCATGTTATGACTATTTGAACAAATATCAATCTCAAATCATTATGATATTTGTTTTCTCATAAAACAATTGTTTCTAATCGTACAAGCTTATTTGGATAAAAATAATACTAATTTAATAATGTTCTAAAAATTAGTATTTGCTTAACTAGTTTAAACATTTAAGACTATTAGAACAATTTTTAATTTCAAATTATTCTGACCTTTTGTTTAGTCATATAATAATTGTTTCAATTCATACAAGCTTATTCGGAATAAAATAAAACAAATTTAATAAAATTCAAAAAATTAATAAGAGATTTGAAAAAATAACTTTGTTTACTAAACAAGTTCAAATAGTTATGACTATCTGAATAATTATCAATTTAAAATCGTTACTACCTTTTGTTTTACCATAAACAATTGCTTTAGTTCACAAAAACTTATCCAAAATAAAATAATACTACTGTATTAATATTTCAAAAGTTAATAAGTAAGAGATTTGAAAAATAAATTACTTTACTATGTTAGTTCAAATAATTATGGCCATTTAAATAACTATCTATTTCAAATTGTTATTACCTTTTGTTTTCTCACCAAACAATTGCTTTTCAATATAGAAGCTTATTTGAAATAAAATAATATTAATTTACTAATATTTCAAGAATTAATAAGAGATTTAAAAAATAAATCTGTAGACCGAACTAGTTCAAATAGTTATGACTATTGAACAATTATCTATTTCATATTGTTATAACCTTTTGTTCTATCATAAGACAATTTTTTCTATTCACATAAGTTTATTCGGAATAAAATAATACTAATTTAGTAATATTTCAGAAAATTAATCAATAAGAGATTTAAAAAGTAAATCTATTTACTAAACCATTTTAAATAGTTTTGACTATTTGATTAATTATCTATTTCAAATCATTATAACTTTTTATTTTGTCATAAGACAATTGGTCCTATTCATACTACTTTATTCAAAATAAAATAATACTAATTTAATAATATTTTGAAACTTAATAGTCAAAAAAATTTAAAAAATAAATCTAATTACTGAACCAATTCAAATAGTTAAGACTATGTGAATGATTATCTATTTCAAATCCTTATGACCTTTTTCTTTTATCATAAAACAATGTTTTATTCATACATGCTTATTCTGATTAAAGTAATTCTAATTTAATAATATTTCAAAAATTAATAAGATATTTAAAAAATAAATTTGTTTATTGAATTAGTTTAAATGGTTAAGATTATTAGAATAGTTATCTATTTGAAATCGTTCTGACCATTTGTTTAGTCATAAAACAATTGTTTCAGTTTATACAAGCTTATTCAGAATAAATTAATACTAATTTATTAACATTCAAAAAATTAATAAGAAAGAGATCTAAAAAAATCTGTTTATCAAACAAGTTCAAATAGTTATTACTATTTGAACAATTGTCTATTTAAAATCATTATAACCTTTTAATTTGTCACAAAACAATTGTTTCAGTTAATACAAGCTTAGAAGGAATAAAATAATACTAATTTATTAATGCTTACTAAAATAATAAGTAAGAAACTTAAAAAATAAATTTGTTTATCGAATTAGTTAGAATAATTATAGCCATTTGAGCGATTATCTGTTACAAATTGTTATGACTTTTTGTTTTGTCATAAAACAATTATTTTTAATCATACAAACTTATTCAAAATAAAATAATACTAATTTATTAATATCTCAAAAATTAATAAGTAAGAGATTTAAAAAATAAATATGTTTACCCAATCGATTCAAATAGTTATGATTGTTTGAACAATTATCAATCTCAAATTGTTAAGATCTTTGTTTTGTCATAAAACAATTGTTTCTAATCATAGAAGCTTATTTGATTAAAAATAATACTAATTTAATAATATTCTAAAAATTAATAAGTAAGATATTTAAAAAATAAATGTGTTTGCCCAGTCAATTTAAATAGTTAGAACTATTAGAATAAATATCTATTTCCAATCATTTTGACCTTTTATTTAGTCATAAAATATTTGTTTCATATTTTACAAGCTTTTTTAGAATAAAATAATCTAAATTTATTAATATTCAAAAAATTAATAAGGAAATGATTTGAAAAAATAAATCTATTTACCAAACAAGTTCAAATAGTGATGACTATTTAAATAATTATTTATTTAAAATTATTATGACCTTTTGTTTTAACATAAAACAATTGTTTCAATTCATAAAAAGCTTATCCAAAATAAAATAATACTAATTTCTTAATAATACAAAAATTAATAACCAAGAGTTGAAAATAAATTTGTTTATCGCACAAATTCAAATAGTTATGACCATTTGAGCAATTGTCTATTTAAAATGTTATGACCTTTTGTTTTGTCATAAAGCAATTGTTTGAATTCATACAAGCTTAGTCAAAATAAAATAATACTAATTTATTACTATTTTGAAAATTAATGAGCAATTTAAAAGGTGAATCTATTTACCGATTCAGTTTAAATAATTATGGCCATTCAATAATTATCTGTTTCAAATCATTATTACCTCTTGTTTGGTCATGTAACAATTGATTTTTATCATATATGTTTATTCAAAATAAAATAATAGTAATTTATTAATCTTTGAAAAAACAATAAGTAAGAGATTTAAAAAAAATCTTTATACCGAACTAGTTTCAATAGTTATAACTATTTGAGCAATTGTATAATTCAAATCATTATAACCTTTTGTTTTGCCATAAAACAATTATTTATGTTCATACAAGCTTATTCAAAATAAAACAATACTAATATGAAAATATTCTTAAAATTAATAATTAAGAGATTTAAAATATAAATTTATTTGCCAAACTAGTTCAAATAGTTAAGACTATATGAACAATTATCTATTTCAAATCATTTTTGTTTTGTCATAAAACAATTTTTTTGCAACTCATACTAGTTTATTTGGAAAAAAAAAATTGAATTTATTAATATTTCAAAAATTAATATGTAAGAGATTTAAAAAATAATTCTATTTACCTAACCAGTTCAAATAATTATGACTATTTGAACAATTATCTATTTCAAATTGCTATGACCTTTTGTTTTGTCATAAAACAAATGTTTTTTTCACATAAGTTTGTTCAAAATAAAATAATACTAATCTATTAATATTTCAAAAATTAATAATAGATTTAAAAAAATAAATCCGTTTAACAAATCAGTTCAAAAAGTTATGACTATTTGAGCAATTATTTATTTGAAATTCATATGATTTTTTGTTATATTACAAAACAATAATTTTTGCTTGTAAAAGTTTAATCAGATTAAATAATACTAATTTATTAATATTTCAACAATTAATAAGTAAAAATTTTTTTAAATAAATATGTTTATTGAACAAAATCAAATAGTCATGACTATTTGAGTAAGTATTTATTTGAAAATTGTTAAGACATTTTATTTTATCATAAAAAATTATTTCAGTTCATATTAACTGGTTTGAAATAAAATATTACTAAGTTATTAATATTCTGAAAATTAATGATTAAGAAATTTAAAAAATGAATATATTTACCAAACAAGTTTAAATAATTATAATTATTTGAACAATTATCTATTCGAAATCGCTATAACCTTTTGTTTTGTCACCAAAAGAATTTTTTCTATTCATACAAGTTTATTTTGAATAAAATAATATACTTTATTTATAATAAGACAATTAATAGTTAAAAGATTTAAAAAATAAATTTGTTTACCAAACAAGTTCAAATCTTTATGGCTAATTGAACGATTATTTATTTCAAATTGTTGGGTAATAGACCGAGTGTGGAACACTTTTTTACACAACTAGTATTCTTTTTTAATAGGTGCGATACTCAAGTTAAATTGTATGACTAAAGATGCTCTACAATCACCATAGGTAACCTATTTCTACTTTTTAAGGTTTTGATCCTCTTTAGCCAGCTTCTCTTTATTTTCCTCCAAGTCTTCCTCTACTTGAGCCATAATCTTTTCATTTGGGCATTATCAGGCAATGCGTCCAAGCCCTTGACATTTGAACAATTATCTATTTCAAATCATTATGACCTTTTATTTTTTAATAAAACAATTATTTTTGTTCATGCAAAATTATTCAAAATAAAATAATACTGATATATTAATATTTTGAAAATTAATAAAAGATTTAAAAACTAAATTTGTTACAGAAACAGTTTAAATAGTTTTAACTATGTAAAGAATTTTCTATCTCAAATCATTATGATCTTTATTTCATCGTAAAACAATTGTTTCTTTTCATACAAACTTATTTAGATTAAAATAATACTAATTTAATAATATTCCAAAAATTAAAAACTAAGAGATTAAAAAAAAAGTGTTTGCCAAACTAGTTCTAATAGTTAAGACTATTAGAATAATTTTATGTTTCAAATCATTTTGACCTTTTGTTTAGTCATAAAATAATTATTTTAATTTATACAAGCTTATTCAGAATAAAGTAATACTAATTTATTAACATTCAAAAATTTAATGAGTAAGAGATTTAAAAAAAATCTATTCACCGAACAAGTTCAAATAGATTTGAGCATTTGAACAATTATTTATTTAAAGTTGTTAGACCTTTTATTTTGACATAAAATAATTGTTTCAATTCATTAAAAATTATCCGAAATAAAAAAAATACTACTTTATTAATATTTCAATAATTAAAAAGCATGTTATGACTATTTGAACAAATATCAATCTCAAATCATTATGATATTTGTTTTCTCATAAAACAATTGTTTCTAATCATACAAGCTTATTTGGATAAAAATAATACTAATTTAATAATGTTCTAAAAATTAGTATTTGCTTAACTAGTTCAAATATTTAAGACTATTAGAATAATTTTTAATTTCAAATTATTCTGACCTTTTGTTTAGTCATATAATAATTGTTTCAATTCATACAAGCTTATTCGGAATAAAATAAAACAAATTTAATAAAATTCAAAAAATTAATAAGAGATTTGAAAAAATAACTTTGTTTACTAAACAAGTTCAAATAGTTATGAGTATCTGAATAATTATCAATTTGTAATCGTTACGACCTTTTGTTTTATCATAAAAAATTGTTTTAGTTCACAAAAACTTATCCAAAATAAAATAATACTACTGTATTAATATTTCAAAAGTTAATAAGTAAGAGATTTGAAAAATAAATTATTTTACTATGTTAGTTCAAATAATTATGGCCATTTAAATAACTATCTATTTCAAATTGTTATTACCTTTTGTTTTCTGACAAAACAATTGCTTTTCAATATAGAAGCTTATTTGAAATAAAATAATATTAATTTACTAATATTTCAAGAATTAATAAGAGATTTAAAAAATAAATCTGTATACCGAACCAGTTCAAATAGTTATGACTATTGAATAATTATCTATTTCATATTGTTATAACCTTTTGTTCTATCATAAGACAATTTTTTCTATTCATATAAGTTTATTCGGAATAAAATAATACTAATTTAGTAATATTTCAAAAAATTAATCAATAAGAGATTTAAAAAGTAAATCTATTAACTAAACCATTTTAAATAGTTTTGACTATTTGATTAATTATCTATTTCAAATCATTATAACTTTTTATTTTGTCATAAGACAATTGGTCCTATTCATACTACTTTATTCAAAATAAAATAATACTAATTTAATAATATTTTGAAACTTAATAGTCAAAATAATTTAAAAAATAAATCTAATTACTAAACCAATTCAAATAGTTAAGACTATGTGAATGATTCTCTATTTCAAATCATTATGACCTTTTTCTTTTATCATAAAACAATGTTGTATTCATACAAACTTATTCTAATTAAAGTAATTCTAATTTAATAATATTTCAAAAATTAATAAGATATTTAAAAAATAAATTTGTTTATTGAATTAGTTTAAATGGTTAAGATTATTAGAATAGTTATCTATTTGAAATCGTTCTGACCATTTGTTTAGTCATAAAAAAATTGTTTTAGTTTATACAAGCTTATTCAGAATAAATTAATACTAATTTATTAACATTCAAAAAATTAATAAGAAAGAGATCTAAAAAAATCTGTTTATCAAACAAGTTCAAATAGTTATTACTATTTGAACAATTGTCTATTTAAAATCATTATAACCTTTTAATTTGTCACAAAACAATTGTTTCAGTTAATACAAGCTTAGAAGGAATAAAATAATACTAATTTATTAATACTTACTAAAATAATAAGTAAGAAACTTAAAAACTAAATTTGTTTATCGAATTAGTTAGAATAATTATAGCCATTTGAATGATTATCTATTACAAATTGTTATGACTTTTTGTTTTGTCATAAAACAATTATTTTTCATCATACAAACTTATTCAAAATAAAATAATACTAATTTATTAATATCTCAAAAATTAATAAGTAAGAGATTTAAAAAATAAATATGTTTACCGAATTGATTCAAATAGTTATGATTGTTTGAACAATTATCAATCTCAAATTGTTAAGATCTTTGTTTTGTCATAAAACAATTGTTTCTGATCATAGAAGCTTATTTGATTAAAAATAATACTAATTTAGTAATATTCTAAAAATTAATAAGTAAGATATTTAAAAAATAAATGTGTTTGCCGAGTCAATTTAAATAGTTAGAACTATTAGAATAAATATCTATTTCAAATCATTTTGACCTTTTATTTAGTCATAAAATATTTGTTTCATATTTTACAAGCTTTTTTAGAATAAAATAATCTAAATTTATTAATATTCAAAAAATTAATAAGGAAATGATTTGAAAAAATAAATCTATTTACCAAACAAGTTCAAATAGTGATGACTATTTAAATAATTATTTATTTAAAATTATTATGACCTTTTGTTTTAACATAAAACAATTGTTTCAATTCATAAAAAGCTTATCCAAAATAAAATAATACTAATTTCTTAATAATACAAAAATTAATAACCAAGAGTTGAAAATAAATTTGTTTATCGCACAAATTCAAATAGTTATGACCATTTGAGCAATTGTCTATTTAAAATGTTATGACCTTTTGTTTTGTCATAAAGCAATTGTTTGAATTCATACAAGCTTAGTCAAAATAAAATAATACTAATTTATTACTATTTTGAAAATTAATGAGCAATTTAAAAGGTGAATCTATTTACCGATTCAGTTTAAATAATTATGGCCATTTCAACAATTATCTATTTCAAATCGTTATTACCTCTTGTTTGGTCATGTAACAATTGATTTTTATCATATATGTTTATTCAAAATAAAATAATAGTAATTTATTAATCTTTCAAAAAATAATAAGTAAGAGATTTAAAAAAAATCTTTATACCGAACTAGTTTAAATAGTTATAACTATTTGAGCAATTGTATAATTCAAATCATTATAACCTTTTGGTTTGCCATAAAACAATTATTTATGTTCATACAAGCTTATTCAAAATAAAACAATACTAATATGAAAATATTCTTAAAATTAATAATTAAGAGATTTAAAATATAAATTTATTTGCCAAACTAGTTCAAATAGTTAAGACTATATGAACAATTATCTATTTCAAATCATTTTTGTTGTCATAAAACAATTTTTTTGCAACTCATACTAGCTTATTTGGAAAAAAAATAAATTGAATTTATTAATATTTCAAAAATTAATATGTAAGAGATTTAAAAAATAATTCTATTTACCTAACCAGTTCAAATAATTATGACTATTTGAATAATTATCTATTTCAAATCTCTATGACAATTTTTTTGCAACTCATACTAGCTTATTTGGAAAAAAATATATATTGAATTTATTAATATTTCAAAAATTAATATGTAAGAGATTTAAAAAATAATTCTATTTACCTAACCAGTTCAAATAATTATTACTATTTGAACAATTATCTATTTCAAATCGCTATGACCTTTTGTTTTGTCATAAAACAAATGTTTTTGTTCACATAAGTTTGTTCAAAATAAAATAATACTAATCTATTAATATTTCAAAAATTAATAATAGATTTAAAAAAATAAATTCGTTTAACAAACCAGTTCAAAAGTTATGACTATTTGAGCAATTATTTATTTCAAATTCTTATGATTTTTTTTTATATTACAAAACAATAATTTCTGCTTGTAAAAGTTTATTCACATTAAAATAATACTAATTTATTAATATTTCAACAATTAATAAGTAAAAGTTTTTTTTAAATAAATATGTTTATTGAACAAAATCAAATAGTCATGACTATTTGAGTAAGTATTTATTTGAAAATTGTTAAGACCTTTTATTTTATCATAAAAAATTATTTCAGTTCATATTAACTAGTTTGAAATAAAATATTACTAAGTTATTAATATTCTGAAAATTAATGATTAAGAAATTTAAAAAATGAATATATTTACCAAACAAGTTTAAATAATTATAAGGATTTGAACAATTATCTATTTGAAATCGCTATAACCTTTTGTTTTGTCACCAAAAGATTTTTTTCTATTCATACAAGTTTATTTTGAATAAAATAATATACTTTATTAATACTAAGACAATTAATAGTTAAAAGATTTAAAAAATAAATTTGTTTACCAAACAAGTTCAAATTTTTATGGCTAATTGAACAATTATTTATTTCAAATTGTTGGGTAGTAGACCGAGTGTGGAACACATTTTTACACAACTAGTCTTCTTTTTTAGCAAGTGCGATACTCAAGTTAAATTTTATGACTAAAGATGCTCCACAATCACCATAGGTAACCTCTTCCTCTTTTTTAAGGTTTTGATCCTCTTTAGCCAGCTTCTCTTCATTTTCTTTCAAGTCTTCCTCTACTTGAGCCATAATCTTCTCATTTGGGCATTCTCAGGCAATGCGTCCAAGCCCTTGACATTTCAAACACCTTCTGGTTTATGCACTAAACTGTGTCTTGCTTGTTGAGGTTTCATCTTTCTTCTGGGGCTTCCTTGGAATGGGCATAAAAGGAACAATATTCTTAGATGAGCCACCTTTATTGATATAGACTTCTCGAGAACCAAATCTTAAGTTGCTACCATGAGCCTTCTTTTGTTATCTTTCCACCTTAAGGGCAAGCTTGCATACGTCATTGAAAGTCCAATAGGGTTATAGTTGTACCATATTAACTATTTCAATCTTCAATCATCCAAGATACCAAGCAATAGTCTACTTTTCCTCTCCCACCAATTTACATTTTAACATAAAGTGATCAAACTCAACTGTAAACTCCTGCACTAAGAGATCTCTTTGCTTCAAGTTATAGAGCCTAAGCAAGACATCTTGCGAAAAGTCGTATGGGATATACTTTCTCTTTAACTCTCTTTTCATCTTCTCCTAAGTTGTAAATTTTCTCCTACCTTCTCTTTCCCTTTGCTTTTTCAAAATTTTCCACCAAAAAGATGCATACTTTCTAAGTTTAATGGCCGCTAACTTCACTTTGTGATGTTCAGAGGCATCATGGTATTGAAATATGCATTCCATTGTGTGTAGCCACTTTAAGAATTATTTAGGTTTCATCTTCCCCTTGAACTTAGGAATCTCTATCTTCGGATTGAATATGCTAGGTTGAAATTGGTTTTTGTGTAGATAGTCTCTGACTTACTGTGG
Organism: Durio zibethinus; assembly: GCF_047325235.1. Classification (NCBI taxonomy): domain Eukaryota; kingdom Viridiplantae; phylum Streptophyta; class Magnoliopsida; order Malvales; family Malvaceae; genus Durio; species Durio zibethinus. The sequence goes on from NC_143169.1 coordinate 28,748,640, forward strand.
GTGAGGTGGGGTGTTATCATTAGAATCACTATTGTTTCCATGGTATGGATTGGCCTCTCCTTCATCTTCTTTGTTCCTCCTTATTAACCTCTTTATCTCTTCTCCTTTTTCTTGTATATGCAGTTATTGTTGTAGTTGAAGAATCTATTGTCGCATTTCCCCTATGAGGGCATCCCTTGGGTGAATATTTATAGTTGCTACAACATTAGTGTTAGCTTCAACATCTTCTACTGGTGCTTGATGATGATGACTTGCCATAACTCTAATACCAATTTAATGCTGGGAATTGATGGTTGAGATGTTGAAGAGTAACTACAAATAGAAAAAGCTCACAAAGAAGAAAACTCACAAGAAGTTTAATAATGGTAGAATATGATTATTAGATTGAAAAGGATAAAAGTTCACTACCAAGACTAGACACTAAGGGATACAAAAACACCACCGTAAGAATTCTAATGAAGGATACAGAACAATAGAAGTTCACCACTCTAAGAAATCCACCTAAGAGATACAAAACTTGAAAACAATCTAAAAGATTGCTTAAGGATAAAGAAAACTCTATTCTACCTTCTACTAAAGAATAATAGAAAATAAATAAGCTAGGAACATCCCTCCAAGTATGGGAACTTTCAAATTGAATTGCTAGAATTGTGCCTAAAATCAAGGGATTGGCATGTGAACCCAATTACTCTTATAGATTATATAATAATGAATCTGACCATAATCCCATCCATCTTTATGCTCTTCTTTTCCAGCTAGTGTGAACATAATCTCCTTATTCCAACCCATCTTATTTTTGCATATATTTAGTGGATTTGGACCAAAGATAGGCCCATCTTATTTTTGGATAAGTTTTCCTTAGTCTTAGCCCAAGTTGTAAGATGTGTTGACACTCTGGTGTCATAATGATTTAAAATAGATAATTATTCAAATTGTTATAATTATTTGAACTGGTTTGATAAATAAAATTATTTCTAAATCTCTTATAAATTTTTGAAATATTAATAAACTATTTCTACTCTATTTTGAATAAGCTTGTATGAGCTGAAGTAATTATTTTATGATAAAACAAAAGGTCATAAAAATTTGAGATAAATAATTATTCATATAGTCATAATTGTTTAAATTGGTTTGACAAATGGATTTATTTTTTAAATCTCTTAGTTATTAATTTCAGCATATTACTAAATTAGTATTATTTTATTCTGAATAAGCTTGTATGAATAGAAATAATTGTTTTATTATAGAATAAAATGTTATAACAATTTCAAATAGATAATTGTTCAAATAGTCATAACTATTTGATTTGGTTTGGTAAACAAATTTATTTTTTAAACCTCTTATTAAATTTTGAAATATTTGTAAATTAATATTATTTTATTTTGAATAAGCTTGTATGTTGAAAAACAATTGTTTTATTACATAACAAAAGGTAATAACAATATGAAATAGATAGTTGTTCAAATGGCCATAATTATTTGAACTTATTTAGTAAATTGATTTATTTTTTAAATCTCTTACTTATTAACTTTCGAAATAATAATAAAGTAGCAATATTTTCTTTTGAATAAGCTTTTGTGAACTAAAATAATTGTTTTATGACAAAACAAAAGGTCATAATGATTTTAAATTGATAATTGTTCAAATAGTAATAACTCTTTGAACTTGTTTAGTAAACAAATTTATATTTTCAAATCTCTTGCTTATTAATTTTAGGAATGTTAATAAATTAGTATTATTTTATTCCAAATAAGCTTGTATGAACTGAAATAATTATTATAGGACAAAACAAAAAGGTTAGAATGATTTGAAATATATAATTATTCTAATAGTCTCAGCTATTTGAACTAGTTTGGCAAATACATTTATTTTTAAAATCTTTCAATAATTGTTGGAATATTATTAAAGTAGTATTATTTTTATCCGAATAAGCTTATATGATTAGAAATAATTATTTTATGAGAAAACAAAGATCATAATGATTTGAGATTGATATTTGTTCAAATAGTCATAACTATTTGAACTAGTTCAGAAAACAACTTTAGTTTTAAATCTCTTGCTTATTAATTTTTGAAATGTTAATAAAGTACTATTATTTTATTTTGAATAAGACTTTATGAAATGAAACAATTGTTTTATGAAAAAATAAAAGGTCATAACGACTTTAAATAAATAATTGTTCAAATAGTCAAATATATTTGAACTTGTTTGATAAATAGATTTATTTTATTTAAATCTCTTGCTCATTAATTTTTCGAAAGTTAATAAATTACTATTATTTTATTTTGAATAATCTTGTATGAATTGAAATAATTGTTTTATGACTAAATAAAAGGTAAGAATGATTTGAAATAGATAATTGTTCTAATAGTCTTAACTATTTAAATTGGTTCGGTAAACTCATTTATTTTTTAAATCCCTTTCTTATTATTTTTTAGAATATTATTAATTTAGTAATATTTTACTTTGAATAAGCTTGTATGAACAAAAGCAATTGTTTTATTACAAAACAAAGATCATAATGATTTGAGATAGATAATTATTCAACTAGTCATAAGTATTTGAATTGGTTCGATAAATAGATTTAATTCTTAAATCTCTTATTAATTTACAAAATATTAATAAATTAGTATTATTTTATTTTGAATAATTTTGTATTAATAGAAACAATCATTTTATGATAAAATAAAATGTCATAATGATTTGAAATAGATAATAATTCAAATAGACATGACTATTTAAACTTGTTCGGTAGACAGATTTATTTTTTCAAAATCTCCAACTTATTAATTTTTAGAATATTCATAAATTAGTATTATTTTATTTCAAATAAAATTGTATGAATAGAAACAATTGTTTATGAAAAAACAAAAGATCAAAATGATTTGAAATAAATAATTATTTGAAGGGTCATAACTATTCGAACTCGCTCGGTAAATAGATTTACTTTTTAAATATTTTACTTATTAATTTTTGGAATTTTAATAAATTAGTATCATTTTATTCCAAATAAACTTTTATGAACAAAAACAATTGGTTTATGACGAAACAAAAGCTCATAACAATTTCAAATAGATAATTGTTCAAATAGTTATAACTATTTGAACGTGTTCAAAAAACATATTTATTTTTAAAATTTTTACTTATTAATTTTTGAAATATTAATAAAATTATATTATTTTATTTGAAATAAGCTGGCATGAATAGAACCAATTGTTTTATGACAAAACAAACAATCATAATGTTTTGAAATAGATAATTGTTTAATAGTCATAACTATTTGAACATGTTCGATAAATAGATTAATTTTTTAATTCTCTTACTTATTAATTTTTAGAATATTAATAAATTAGTATTATTTTATTTCAAATAAGCTTATATGAACAAAAACAATTGTTTTATTACAAAACAAAAAATCACAATGATTTGAAATAAATAATTATTCAAATACTCATGACCATTTGAACTTGTTCAATAAACATGTTTATTTTTTAAATCTTTTACTTATTATTTGTTGAAATATTAATAAATTAATATTTTTTTAATCTGAATAAGCTTGTATAAACATAAACAATTGTTTTATGACAAAACAAAAGGTTATAACAATTTGAAATAAATAATTGTTCAAAGTATCATAAAGATTTGAACTTGTTTAGTAAATAGATTTATTTGTTAGATCTTTTACTTATTAATTGTCATAATATTAATAAATTTATATTATTTTATTTGAAATAAACTTCTATGAATAGAAAAAAATCATTTTATAACTAAACAAAAGGTTATAAAAATTTCAAATAGATAATTGTTCAAATAATCATCATTATTTAAATTTATTCGTTAAACAGATTCATTTTTTAAATCTCTTAATTATTAATTTTCAAAATATTAATAACTTAGTATTATTTTATTTTGAATAAGCTCATTTGAACCAAAATGATTTTTTTATGAGAAAACAAAAAGTCATAATGATTTGAAATAGATAATTATTCAAACAATCATGACTATTTGATCTAGTTTGGTAAGCATATTTATTTTTAAAATTTTTTACTTATTCATTGTTGAAATATTAATAAATTGGCATTAATTTAATCCAAATAAGCTTGTATGAACAGAAACTATTGTTTTATAATAGAACAAAAAGTTATAACAATTTGAAATAAATAATTGCTCAAATAGTCATAACATTTTTTATTGGTTTGATAAATATTAATAAATTAGTATTTTTTTATTTTAAACAAACTTATATTAACAAAAACAATTGTTTTATGACAAAATAAAAAGTAATAATGATTTGAAAGAGATAATTGTTTAAATAGTTGTAATTATTTGAACTGGTTTAGTAAATAGAATTATTTTCTAAATCTCTTATAAATTTTTTAAATATTAATAAATTAGTTTTACTTTATTCCAAATAAGCTTGTATGAGTTGAAATAATTGTTTTATGACAAAACAAAAGGTCATAACAATTTGAGATAAATAATTGTTCATATAGTCATAGCTGTTTGAATTGGTTTGGCAAATGAATTTATTTTTTAAATCTCTTAGCTATTAATTTTTAGAATATTACTAAATTAGTATTATTTTATTCCAAATAAGCTTGTATGAATAGAAACAATTGTTTTATTATAGAACAAAATGTTATAACAATATGAAATAGATAATTGTTCAAATTATCATAACCATTTGAACTAGTTCAATAAACAAATTTATTTTTTAAATATCTTATTAATTTTTGAAATATTAGTAAATTAATATTATTTTCTTTCAAACAAGCTTATATGTTGAAAAACAATTGTTTTATGATAAAACAAAAGGTAATAACAAATTGAAATAGATAGTTTTTCAAATGGCCATAATTATTTGAACTTATTCAGTAAACCAATTTATTTTTTAAATCTCTTACTTATTAACTTTTGAAATAATAATAAAGTAGTATTATTTTCTTTTGGATAAGCTTTATGAACTAAAACAATTGTTTTATGACAAAACAAAAGGTCATAATGATTTTAAATCAATAATTGTTCAAATAGTCATAACTTTTTGAACTTGTTCAGTAAACAAATTTATCTTTTCAAATCTCTTGCTTATTAATTTTTGGAATGTTAATAAATTAGTATTATTCTATTCTGAATAAGCTTGTATGAACTGAAACAATTATTATAGGACTAAAAAAAAGTTAGAACAATTTGAAATAGATAATTATTCTAATAGTCTTAACTATTTGAATTGGTTCGGCAAATACATATATTTTTTTAAATCTCACTAATTTTTGAAATATTATTAAATTAGTATTTTTTTTGTCCAAATAAGCTTTTATGATAAAAAACAATTGTTTTATGAGAAAACAAATATCATAATGATTTGAGATTGATATTTGTTCAAATAGTCATAACTATTAATTTTTGAAATATTAATAAAGTAGTATTATTTTATTTCAAATAAGTTTTTATGAAATGAAACAATTATTTTATGACAAAACAAAAGGTCATAACACTTTAAATAGATAGTTATTCAAATAGTTAAATCTATTTGAACTTGTTTGGTAAATAGATTTTTTTTTAAAAATCTTTTGCTTATTAATTTTTTGAATGTTAATAAATTACTATTATTTTATTTTGAATAAGCTTGTATGAATTAAAATAATTGTTTTATTACTAAACAAAATGTCAAAATAATTTGAAATAGATAATTATTTTAATAATCTTAACTATTTGAACTAGTTTAGCAAACATATTTATTTTTCAAAGCGCTTATTAATTTTTGGAATATTGTTAAATTAGTATTATTTTAATCTGAATAAGCTTGTATGAAAAGAAACAATTGTTTTATGATAAAATAAATATCACAATGATTTGAGATAGATAATTGTTCAAATATTAATAATTATTTAAACTATATCAGTAAACATATGTAGTTTTTAAATCTCTTATTAATTTTTAAAATATTAATAAATTAGTATTATTTTATTTTGATAATTTTGCATGAATAAAAATAATTGTTTTATGACAAAACAAAAGGTCATAACAATTTGAAATAGATAATTGTTTCGATGGACATGACTATTTGAACTTGTTCGGTAAACAATTTTTTTTTTAAAATCTTCTACCTATTAATTTTCAGAACATTAATAAATTAGTATTATTTTATTCTGAATACACTAGCAATAATAGAAATAATTGTTTTATGATAAAACAAAACATCATAACTATTTGAAATCAATAATTGTTCAAACAAGCATAGCTATTTGAACTTGTTCGGCAAACATATTTATTTTTTAAATCTTTTACTTATTATTTTTGAAATATTAATAAACTAGTATTATTTATTTTGAATACGCTTGTATGAATAGAAACAATTGATTTATGACAAAACAAAAGGTCATAATTATTTAAAATAGATAATTATTCAAATAGTTATAACTATTTGAACGTGCTCAGAAAACATATTTATTTTTAAAATTTTACTTGTTAATTTTTAGAATATTAATAAATTTATATTATTTTATTTGAAATAAGCTTGTATGAACAGAAGCAATTATTTTATTACAAAACAAAATATCATAAATTGTTTATATAGTTATAACTATTTAAACTTGTTTGGTAAATAAATTTATTTTTTAAATCTCTTACTCATTAATTTTTGAAATATTAATAAATTAGTATTATTTTATTTCAAATAAGCCTATATGAGCTGATATAATTTTTTTATGATGAAACAAAAGGTCATAACAATTTGAAATAGATAATTATTCAAATAGTTATGACTATTTAAACTTGGTCAATAAACATAGTTATTTTTAAAATCTGTTACTTATTAATTATCAAAATGTTAATAAATTAATATTATTTTAATTTAAATAAACTTGTATGAACAAAAACAATTGTTTTATGAAAAAATAAAAGGTCATAACGATTTGAAATAAATATTTATTTAAATAGTCATAATTTTTTGAATTTATTCAGTAAACATAGTTATTTTTAAGTCTTTTATTTATTCATTGTCTGAATATTAATAAATTTGTATTATTTTAATTGAAATAAGCTTGTATGAATAGAAAAAATTATTTTATGACAAAAAAAAAAGCTATAGTAATTTGAAATAGGTAATTGTTCAAATAATCATAACTATTTGTACTTGTTCAATAAATAGATTTAGTTTTAAAATATCTTACTTATTAATTTTTTAAATATTAATAAATTAGAATTAACTATTTTGAATAAACTTGTATGAATAAAAATAATTGTTTTTTCATTAAATAAAAGGTCATAACAATTTGAAATATATAATTGTTCAAACAGTTATAACTGTTTGCACTGGTCAAGCCAACATATTCATTTTTAAAATCCATTACTTATTAGTTTCTAGAATATTAATAAATTAGCATTATTTTATTTCAAATAAGATTGCATCAATAGAGACAATTGTTTTATAACAAAAATATTGCTTATAACGATTGGAAATAAATAATTATTCAAATTGTTATAACTAATTGAACTGATTTGGTAAACATATATATTTTAAATCTCTTAATAATTTTCAAAATATTAATAATTTAATATTATTTTATTTCGAACAAACTTATATGAACCAAAACATTTGTTTTATGACAAAACAAAAGGTCATAACGATTTGAAATAGATAGTCATTCATATAGCTTTTACTACTTGAATTGGTTCGGCAAATACATTTTTTTTAAATCTCTTAGTTATTAATTTTCATAATATTATTAGATTAGTATTATTTTATTTCAAATAAGCTTGTATGAACATAAATAATTATTTTATGATAAAACAAAAAATTATAATAATTTAAAATATATAATTGTTTAAATAGTCATAATTATTTGAACTAGTTTGCTAAACAAATTTATTTTTTAAATCTTCTACTCATTAATTTTTGAAATACAAATAAATTAGTATTACTTTATTTCAAATAGGCTTAAATGATGAAAAGTAATTGTTTTATGACAAAACAAAAGTTCATAACAATTTGAAATAGATAATTATTCAAATGGCCACAATTATTTGAACTGATTTGATAAATTGATTTATTTTTTAAATCTCCAACTTTCCAATTTTTGAAATATTAATAAAGTAATATTATTTTCTTTTTGATAAGCTTTTATGTACTGAAATAATTGTTTTATTATAAAACAAAAGGTCATTAGGGTTTTAAAATGGTCATAATTATTAGAATTAGTTAGGTAAACAAATTATTTTTTAAATCTCTTACTTAATAATTTTTGAAATATTAATAAATTTATTTTATTTTATTTCAAATAAGCAAGTATGAATTGAAAAATTTTTTTATGACAAAACAAAAGGTCGTAACAATTTGAAATAGATAATTGTTCATAACGATTTGAAATAAATAATTATTCAAATAGTTATAACTAACTAAACTGGTTTGGCAAACATATTTATTTTTTAAATCTCTTATGTATTAATTATTGAAATATTAATAAATTAATATTATTTTATTTCGAACAAACGTAGATGAACAAAAACATTTGTTTTATGACAAAACAAAGGGTAACAATAATTTGAAATAGATAATTGTTCAAATAGTCATAATTATTTCAAATAGTTCTACCAACAAAATCATTATGACTTTTTGTTTTGTTATAAAAAAATTGTTTTTGTTCATACAAGCTTATTTGGATTAAAATAATATTAATTTATTAATATTTAGACAATTAATAAGTAAAAGACTTAAAAAAAATATGTTTACCAAACAAGTTTAAATAATCATAACTATTTGAATAATTATCTATTTCAAATCATTGTGACCTTTTGTTTTGTAAAAAACAATTGTTTCAGTTAATATAAGCTTATTTGAAATAAAATAATTCTCATTTATTAACATACTAAAAATTAATGAGTGAGAGAATTAAAAAAATGAATCTGTTTGCCAAACAAGTTCAATTAGTTATGACTATCTAAATAATTATCTATTTTAAAACATTATGACCATTTATTTTATTATAAAATAATTGGTTTTGTTCATGCAAGCTTATTTAGAATAAAATAATATAAATTTATTAAAATTCCAAAATTAATAAGAAAAAATTTTAAAAATAAATATGTTTTCTGAACACGTTTAAATAGTTATGACTATTTGAACAATTATCTATTTTAAATCGTTATGACAATTTGTTTTGTCATAAACCAATTGTTTCTGTTCATACAAGCTTATTTGGAATAAAATAATACTAATTTATTAATATTTCTAAAATTAATAAGTAAAAGATTTAAATAATAAATCTATTTACAGAGCAAGTTCCAATAGTTATATATTTCAAATTGTTATGATCTTTTATTTTGTCATAAAATAGTTATTTCTATTCATACAAGTTTATTTGGAATAAAATAACACTAATTTATTATTATTCTAAAAATTAATAAGTTAGAGATTTAAAAAATACATCTATTTACCGAACAAGTTCAAATAGTCATGTCCATTTAAACTGTTATTAATTTCAAATCATTATGACATTTTGTTTTGTCATAAAATAATTGTTTCTATTCATACAAAATTATTTAGAATAAAATAACACCAATTTATTACTATTTTGAAAATTAATAAGGATTTAAAAATAAATGTATTTTTTGAACCAATTTAAATAGTTAAGACTGTTAGAATGATTATCTATTCCAAATTATTTTGATCTTTTGTTTGGTAAAAAAATAATTGCTTTAGTTCATACATACTTATTCAAAATATAATAATACTAATTTATTAAAATTTAAAAAATAAATAAGTAAGAAATTTTAAAAAAATTATTTATTGAATAAGTTCAAATAGTTATGACTGTTTGAACAATTATCTATTTAAAATTGTTATGATATTTTATTTTATCATAAAACAACTATTTCAATATATAAAAGTTTATTCAAAATTAAATAATATTACTTTATTAATATTTCAATAATTGATAAATTAGAGATTTAAAAAATAAATCAGTTTATCAAATTAGTTCAAATAATTATGGCCATTTGAACAATTATCTATTTCAAATCATTATGAACTTTTCTTTTATCGTAAAACAATTGTTTTTCATTATACAAGCCTCTTCGAAATAAACTAATATTAATTTTCTAATATTTCAAAAATTAATAAGTAAGAGATTTAAAAAGTTATTCTGTTTACTGAACCAGTCCAAATAGTAATGACTATTTGAACAATTATATATTTCAAATTGTAATAACCTTTTGTTATCTCATAAAACAATTATTTCTGTTCACACAAGTTTATTTAAAATAAAATAATACTGATGCAATAATATTATGAAAATTAATAACTAAGAGATTTAAAAAATAAATTTGCTTATTGAACTAGTTTAAATAGTTAAGGGTATATGAATTTTTTTATTTCAAATCATTATAACCATTTGTTTTGTCGTAAAACAATTTTTTTAGTTCTTAGTAGCATATTCAGAATAAAATAAAACAAATTTATTAATATTTCAAAACTTAATAAGTAAGAGATTTAAAAAACAATTATGTTTGCCTAACTAGTTCAAACAATTATGATTATTTGAATAATTATCTATTTTAAATCATTATGACCTTTTGTTTAGTCATAAAACAAATGTTTTTGTTCATATAAGTTTGTTCAGAATAAAATAATAATAATTTATTAATATTTTGAAAATTAAGAAGTAAGAAATTTAAAAATAAATATGTTTACTAAACCAGTTCAATTAGTTATAACTATTTGAACAATCATTTATTTCAAATCATTACGACCATTTGTTTTGTCATAAAACAATTATTCTATTCATATAGTCTAATTTGGAATAAAGTAATGCTAATTTATTAATATTTTGAAAACTAATAAGTAACAAATTTAAAGAATGAAACTATTGGCCTGACTAGTGCAAATAGTTATGACTATTTGAACAATTATCTATTTCAAATCATAATGACCTTTTGGTTTATCACAAAATAATTGTTTGTATTCGTATAAGCTTATTTGAATAACGTAATTCTTTTTTATTAATATTCTGAAAATCAATAAGTAAGAGATTTAAAAAGTGAATCTATTTATTGAACAAGTACAAATAATTATGACTATTTGAACAATTATCTATTTTAAATCGCTATAACCTTTTGTTTTGTCATAAAACAAAATATTCTATTCATAAAAGCTTATTTCCAATAAAATTACATAAATTTATTAATATTTAGACACATAATAAGTAAAAGATTTAAAAAAAATTGTTTATCAAATAAGTTCAAATAGTTATGATCTATTTGAACAATTAGTTATTTCAAATCATTAAGACTTTTTATTTTGTCATGACACAATTGTTTTTCTTCATACAAGCCTATTTGGATTAAAATAATATTAATTTATTAATATTTTAAAAGTTAATAAGTAAAAGATTTTAAAATAAATATATTTACCAAACAAGTTTAAAGAGTCATAACTATTTGAATAATTATCTGTTTTAAATCGTTATGACCTTTTATTTTGTCATAAAACAATTGTATCAATTCATATAGGCTTATTCGGAATAAAATATCATTAATTTATTAATATTTTAAAAATTAATGAGTAAGAGATTTTAAAAAAATAAATCTGTTTACTAAACAAGTTCAAATAGTTATGACTATTTGAACAATTATCTATTTCAAATTGTTATAACCTTTTGTTTTGTCATAAAATAATTGTTTTTGTTCATACAAGCTTATTCCAAATAAAATAATTAAATTTATTAATATTCCAAAATTTATTAAGTAAAAATTTAAAATTATTTTTTTTCGAACACATTCAAATAGTTTTAACTATTTGAATAATCATCTATTTCAAATAGTTATGACCTTTTGTTTTGTGGTAAACCAATTGTTTCTATCCATACAAGCTTATTCGAAATAAAATAATACTAATTTATTAATATTCCAAAAATTAATAAGTAAAAGATTTAAAAAATAAATTTGTTTACTAAGTAAGCTCAAATAATTATGACTGTTTGAGCAATTTTTTATTTCCAATAGTCGTGATCTTTTGTTTTGTCATAAAACAGTTGTTTCTATTCATACAAGTTTATTTGAAATAAAATAATACTATTTTATTAAGATTTTGCAAATTAATAGGTAGGAGATTTAAAAAATAAATTTGTTTACAAAAAAAGTTCAAATACTCATGTTCATTTGAACAATTATCTATTTCAAATCGTTATGACCTTTTGTTTTGTAGTAAAACAATTGTTTCTATACATAGAGAATTATTCAAAATAAAATAATATTAATTTATTAGTATTTTGAAAATTAATAAGAGATTTAAAAACTAAATTTATTTACTGAACCAATTCAAATAGTTATGACTATTTGAACTATTATCTAACGCAAATCATAATGATCTTTATTTTGTCATACAACAATTGTTTCTTTTCACATAAGCTTATTTGATTAAAATGATACTAATTTAATAATATTCTAAAAATTAATAAGTAAGAAATTTAAAAAGTAAATATGCTTGTCAAACTAGTTAAGAAATTTAAAAAGTAAATATGCATGTCAAACTAGTTCAAATAGTTAAGACTATTAGAACAATTATCTATTTCAAATCATTCTAACCTTTTGTTTAGTCATAAAACAATTATTCCAGTTCATACAAGCTTATTTGGAATAAAATAATACTAATTTATTAACATTTTAAAAATTAATAAGCAAGAGATTTAAAAACAAAATCTATTCACTGAACAATTTCAATTAGATATGACTATTTGAACAATTATTTATTTAAAATTATTTTAACCTTTTATTTTTTCACAAAACAATTGTTTCAGTTAATAAAAACTTATCAAAATAAAATAATACTACTTTATTAATATTTCAAAATTATTAAACAAGAGATTTAAAAACTAAAGCTATTTTCTAAAGCAATTCTAGTAGTTATGACTATTTGAACAAATATTAATCTCAAATCATTATGATCTTTATTTTGTCATAAAATAATTGTTTCTGATCATATAAGCTGATTCGGGTAAAAATAAAATTAATTTAATAATATTTTGAAAATTAATAAGTAAGAGATTTAAAAAATAAATGTGTTTGCCGAATCAATTCAAATAGTTAAGATTATTAGAATAATTGTCTATTTCAAATCATTTTGACTTTTGTTTAGTCATAAAATAATTATTTTAGTTCATACAAGCTATTTGAAAGAAAATAATACTAATTTATTAACTTTCAAAAAATTAATAAGCAAGAGATTTGAAAAAATAAATATGTTTACTGAACAAGTTCAAATAGCTATAACTATTTGAATAATTATTTATTTAAAATCGTTATGAACTTTTGTTTTGTCATAAAAAAATTGTTTTAGTTCACAAAAGTTTATCCAAAATAAAATAATACTACTTTATTAATTATGAATATTTAAACAAATATTTATTTCAAATCGTTATTACCTTTCATTTATAATTATTTCTGTTCATATAAATTTATGTGAAATAAAACAATACTAAATTAATAACATTCTAAAAATTCATAACTAAAAGATTTTAAAAATAAATTTGTTTCTTGAAACAGTTCAAATAGTTAAAACTATATGAATAATTTTTTATTATTTCAAATTGTTATAACCTTTTGTTTTGTTATAAAACAATTATTTCAGCTCATTCAAGTTTACTCGTAATAAAATAAAATTAATTTATTAATATTTCAAACATTTATAGAGATTCAAAAAATAATATTACTTATCGAACCAGTTTAAATAATGATAACTATTTGAACAATTATATATTTCAATTTGTTATAACCTTTTGTTTTTTCATAAAATAATTATTTCTATTCATACAAGCTTATTTATAATAAAATAATACTAATCTAATAATATTTTGACTATTAATAACTAAGAGATTTAAAAAATAAATTTGTTTTAACAATTTGTATTGGTCAGGCCAATAGATTCATTTTTTAAATCCCTTACTTATTAATTTTTTGAATATCAATAAATTAGCATTACTTTATTCCAAATAAAGACTATATCAATAGAAACAATTGTTTTATGACAAACAAATGGTCATAATGATTTGAAATAAATAATTATTCAAATTGTTATAACTATTGGAATTGGTTTGGTAAATAAATTTATTTTTTTTAAATCTCTTATTAATTTTTAAAATATTAATAAATTAATATTATTTTATTTAGAACAAACTTATATGAACAAAAATATTTGTTTTATGACAAAACAAAAGGTCATAAGGGATCAAAAAAGATAATTACTCATATAGCCTTAACTATTTGAATTGGTTCAACAAACAAATTTATTTTTTAAATCTCTTAGTTATTGATTTTCATAATATTATTAGATTAGTATTATTTTATTCCAAATAAGCTTGTATGAACATAAATAATTGTTTTATGACAAACCAAAAGATTATAACAATTTGAAATATATAATTATTCAAATAGTAATAACTATTTAAACTAGTCCAATAACTATATTTATTTTTTAATTCTCCTACTTATTAATTTTTGAAATATTAATAAATTAGTATTATTTTATTATGAATAAACTTGTATGATGAAAAACAATTGTTTTATAACAAAACAAAAGTTCATAATGATTTGAAATAGATAATTGTTCAAATGGCTATAATTATTTGAACTAATTCGAGAAACTGATTTATTTTTTAAATCTCCAACTTCTCAATTTTTGAAATGGTAATAAAGTAATATTATTTTATTTTGGATAAGTTTTATTGAACTGAAACAATTGTTTTATGATAAAACAAAAAGGTCATAATGATTTTAAATAGATAATTGTTCAAATAGTCATAACTAATTGAACTTGTTTGACAAATAGATTTATTTTTTAAAATTTCTTGCTTATTAATTTTCTGAATGTTAATAAAATTATATTATTTTATTTCAAATTAGCTTGTATGAACTGAAAAGAAATTTTTTATGACAAAAAAAGGTTAGAACATTTTGAAATAGATAATTATTCTAATAGTCTTAACTATTATAACTGGTTCGGCAAATACATTTATTTTAAATCTCTTACTTATTAATTTTTATAATATTATTAGTTAAGTATTATTTTTACTTTGAACAAGCTTGCATGAATAGAAATAAATGTTTTATGACAAAACAAAGATCATACTATTTGAGATAAATAATTATTGAAATAGTCATAACTATTTAAACTCGTTTGGCAAAAAGATTTAGTTTTTAAATCTCTTTTTAATTTTTTAAATATTAATAATTAATAATATTTTATTTTGAATAATTTTATAAGAATAAAACAAGTGTTTTATAACAAAATAAAATGTCATAATAATTTGAAATAGATTATAGTTCAAATGGACATGGCTATTTGAACTTGTTCGGCAAATATATTTATTTTTTAAATCTTCAACTTATTAATTTTTAGAATATTAATAAATTAATATTATTTTATTTCGAATAAACTTGTATGAATAGAAATAATTATTTTATGACAAAACAAAATATCATAATGATTTGAAATAAATAATTGTTCAAATAGTCATAACTATTTGAACTCGCTCATTAAACAGATTTACTTTTTAAATCTTTTACTTATTAATTTTTATAATTTTAATAAATTAGTATTATTTTTATTTCGAATAAGTTTTTATGAACAAAAACAATTAGTTTATAACAAAACAAAAAATCATATAATTTGAAATAGATAATTGTTTAAATAATCATAACTATTTGAACGTGTTCAGAAAACATTTTTTTCTTATTAATTTCTAGAATATTAATAAATTTAAATTATTTTATTCAAAATAAGCTTGCATGAACAAAACCAATTTTTTTGTGGCAAAATGAAAGGTCATAATATCTTAAAATAGATAATTGTTCAGATAGTCATAACTATTTGAACTTATTCGATAAATAGATTCTTTTTCTAGTTCTCTTAGTCATTAATTTTTGGAATATTAATAAATTAATAATATTTTACTTCAAATAAACTTATATGAACTGAGACAATTGTTTTATTACAAAAGAAAAGGTCATAATGACTTGAAATAGATAATTATTCAAATCGTCATGATTATTTGAACTTGTTTGGTAAACATATTTATTTTTAAAAATTTTTTACTTATTAATTATCGAAATACTAATAAATTAATATTATTTTAATATGAATAAACTTGTATGAACATAAACAATTATTTTATGACAAAACAAAAAGGCATAACAACCTAAAATAAATAATTGCATAAATAGTCATAACAATTTGAACTTGTTTGGTAAACAAATTTATTTTTTAAATCTTTTACATTTTTAACTGTCTTAATATTAATAAATTTGATTTATATTATCTTAAATAAGATTGTATGAATAGATAAAATTATTTTATGACAAAACAAAAGGTTATAGCAATTTCAAATAGATAATTGTTCAAACAGTCATAATTATTTAAACTTTTTCAGTAAATAGATTCTTATTTTTAAATTTCTTTATTATTAATTTTTGGATTACTAATAAATTAGCATTATTTTATTTCAAATAAGCTTATATGAACTGAAACAATTCTTTTATGATAAAATAAAAGGTCATAACGATTTGAAATAGATAATTATTCAAAAAATCATGATTATTTGATCTAGTTTAGTAAACATATTTGTTTTTTAAATTTTACTTATCAATTGTTGAAATATTAATAAATTAGTATTATTTTAATCCGAATAAGCATATATGAACAATTGTTTTATAACAGAACAAAAAGTTATAACGATTTGAAATAAATAATTGCTAAAATAGTCAAAACTATTTGAACTAGTTTGATAAATAAATTTATTTTTTAAATCTCTTACTAATATTTGAAATATTAATAGATTAGTATTACTTTATTCTGAACAAACTTATATGAACAAAAACATTTTGTTTATGACAAAACAAAAAGGTTATAATGATTTGAAATGGATAATTGTTCAAATAATCATAATTATTTGAACTAGTTAGGTAAATAAAATTATTTTTTAAATCTCTTATGTATTAATTTTTGAAATATTAATAAATTCATTTCATTTTATTCCAAATAAGCTATTATGAATTAAAAAAAACTTATTTTATTATAAAACAAAAGGTCATAACGATTTAAAATACATAATTGTTCATATAGTCTTAAATATTTGAACTAGTTCAGCAAACAAATTTATTTTTTAATTCTTGTAGTTATTAATTTTTGAAATATTATTAGATTAGTATTATTTTATTTCAAATAAGCTTGAATGAACAAAAATAATTGTTTTATGACAAACAAAAGATTATAACAATTTGAAGTTTACAATTGTTCAAATAGTTATTGCTATTTGAACTGGATCAGTAAACAAATTTAGTTTTTATATCTCTTACTTATTAATGTTTGAAAGATTAATAAATTAGTATTATTTTATTTCAAATAAAATTGAATGTTCAAACACAATTGTTATATGACAAAACAAAAGGTAATAACAATTTGAAATAGATAATTGTTGACATAGCCATAATTATTTGAACTGATTCGATAAACAGATTCACTTGTTAAATAACTTACTTATTAATTTTTAGAATATTAATAAGTTAGTATTATTTTATTTGAATAAGCTTCTATGAACTGAAACAATTGTTTTATGATAAAACAAATGGTCATAACGATTTCAAAGAGATAATTATTCATATAGTCTTAACTATTTGAACTGTTTTGGCAAACAGATTTATTTTTTAAATATCTTAGTTATTAGTTTTTGGAATATTATTAAATTAGTATTATTTTATTCCAAATAAGCTTATATGAACTGAAACAATAATTTTACAATAGAACAAAAGGTTATAACAATTGAAAATAGATAATTGCCCAAATAGGAACCGATTCAGTAAACAAATTTATTTTTTAAATCTCCTTCTTCTTTATTTTTGAAATTTTAATAAATTAATATTATTTTATTCCAAATAGGCTTGTATGATGAAAAACAATTGTTTTATGAAAAAATAAAAAGCTTGTAATGATTTGAAATAGATAATTGTTCAAATGGCCATAATTATTTGAACCAATTCGATGTATTTTTTAAATCTCTAATATATCAAAATTTGAAGTATTAATAAAGTAATATTATTTTATTCTAGATAAGCTTTTATGAATTGAAACAATTGTTTTATGATAAAACAAAAGGTCATATTTATTTTAAATAGATAATTGTTCAAATAGTCATAACTATTTGAACTTGTTTGAAAAACAAATTTATTTTTTAAAATTTGTTTATTAATTTTCTAAATGCTAAGAAATTAGTAATTTTATTTTGAATAAGCATGTATGAACTAAAAATACTATTTTATGACAAGCCAAAGGTCAAAACAATTTGAAATAAATAATTATTCTAATATTCTGAACTATTTGAATTGGTTTGGCAAATACATTTATTTTTTAAATCTCTTATTAATTTATCAATATTTTACTCCAAATAAGCTTATACGAACAAAAACAATTGCTTTATGACAAAACAAATATCATAATGACTTGAGATATATAATTGTTCAAAAAAATCATAATTATTTGAATTGGTTTGATATACAGATTAAGTTTTTAAATCTTTTATTAATTTTTGAAATACTAATAAATTAGAATTATTTTATTCTGAATAATTTTGTATGAATAGAAACAACTCTTTTACGACAAAACAAAATGTCATAACAATTTGATATAGATAATAGTTCAAATGGATATGACTATTTGGGCTTGTTCGGGAAATAAATTTATTTTTTAAATCTCCAACTTATTAACTTTTAGAATATTAATAAATTAGTATTATTTTATTTCAAATAAACTTTTATGAATAGAAACAATTGTTTTATAATAAAATAGAAGATTATAATGATTTGAAATAAATAATTGTTCAAAAGTCATAACTATTTGAACTTGCTCAATAAACAGATTTATTTTTTAAATCTTTTACCTATTAATTTTTGGAATTTTAATAAGTTAGTATTGTTTTATTTCAAATAAGCTTTTATGAATAGAAATGATTGGTTTATGACTAAACAAAATGTCATAACAATTTCAAATAAATAATTATTCAAATAGTCATAACTATTTGAAAGTGTTCAAAAAATATATTTATTTTTAAATTTTTACTCATTAATTTTTGAAATATTAATAAATTTTTATTATTTTATTTGAAATAAGCTTGCATGAGTAGAACCAGATGTTTAATGAGAAAACAAAATGTCATAATGTTTTAAAATAGATAATTGTTTAGATAGTCATAACTATTTGAACATGTTCGATAACAAGATTCATTTTTTAATTCTCTTTCTCATTAATTTCTAGAATATTAATAAATTGGTATTATTTTATTTCAAATAAGCGTATATGAACTAAAACAATTGTTTTATTACAAAACAAAAGGTCACAATGATTTGAAATAAATAATAATTCATATAGTCATAACTATTTAAACATGTTCAGTAACAAGATTCCTTTTTTAATTCTCTTTCTCATTAATTTTTGGAATATTAATAAACTAATATTATTTTATTTCAAATAAGCTTATATGAACTGAAACAATTGTTTTATTACAAAACAAAAAGTCACAAAGATTTGAAATAGATAATTATTCAAATAGTTATGACTAGTTGAACTTGTTTGGAAAACATATTTATTTTTTAAATGTTCTACTATTAATTGTCGAAATATTAAAAAATAAATATTTTGTGAATTAGAATAAACATTTATGACAGAAATAATTATTTTAGACAAAACAAAAAGTTATACCAATTTCAAATAAATAATTTTTCAAATAGTCATAAAGATTTGAAATTGTTCAATAAATAAATTTATTTTTTAAATCTTTTACTTATTAATTGTCTTAATATTAATAAAGTTGTATTATTTTATTCAAAATAAACTTGTATGAACAGAAAAATCATTTTATGACAAAACAAAAGGTTATAGTAATTTCGAATAGATAATTGTCAAATTAGTCAAAATTATTTAAACTTATTCGACAAGCAGATTCATTTTTTAAATCTCTTAATTATTAATTTTCATAATATTAATAACTTAATATTATTTTATTTTGAATAAACTTACATGAATTGAAATAATTTTTTAAGACAAAAAAAAATGTCATAATGATTTGAAATCGAAAATTATTCCAAATAGTCATGACTATTTGATCTAGTTCAATAAACATATTTACTTTTTAAATTAATTACTTATCAATTGTCGAAATATTAATAAATTAGTATTATTTTAACTCGAATAAGATTGTATGAATAGAAACAATTATTTTATAATAGAACAAAAAGTCATAATGATTTGAATAAATAATTGCTCAAATAGTCAAAACTATTTGAACTATTTGAACTTGTTTGATAAATAGATTTATTTTTTAAATCTCTTATTAATTTTTGAGATATTAATATATTAATATTACTTTATTCCGAACACACTTATATGAACAAAAACATTTATTTTATGACAAAAAAAAAGGTCATAATGATTTGAAATAGATAATTGTTCAAATAATCATAATTATTTGAACTAGTTAGGTAAACATAATTGTATTTTAAATCTCTTACTTATTAATTTTTGAAATATTAATAAATTCATTTTTTTGATTTCAAATAAGCTAGTATGAATTCAAAAAACTTATTTTATGACAAAATAAAAGGTCATAATGATTTGAAATAGATAATTATTCATATAGTCTTTAAATATTTAAACTAGTTCAGCAAACAAATTTATTTTTTAATTTTCTTAGTTATTAATTTTTGGAATATTATTAGATTAGCATTATTTTATTCTGAATAAACTTGTATGAACAAAAATAATTGTTTTATGATAGAACAAAAGGTTATAACAATTTGAAGTTACAATTGCTCAATAGTCATATATTTAAACTAGTTCAGTAAACAAATGTGGTTTTTAAATCTCTTGTTAATTTTTGAAAGATTAATAAATTAGTATTATTTTATTCCGAATAAGTTGGAATGATAAAAAAAAATTGTTATATGACTAAACAAAAGGCCATAGTTTTTAGTAAACAAATAATTGTTCATATAATTTTAATTGTTTGAATTGTTTTAGCAAATAGGTTTATTTTTTTGAATCTCCTTATCAATTTTCAAAATAATATTAAATTAGTATTATTTTTTCCAAATAAGCTTATATGAACTAAAACAATTATTTTATAAGAAAAAAAAGGTTATAATGATTTGAAATAGATAATTGTTCAAATAGAAACTAGTTCAGTAAACAAAATTATTTTTTAAACCTCCTACTTATTAATTTTTGAAATATTAATAAATTAATATTGTTTTATTTTGAATAGGCTTGTATGATGAAAAATAATTGTTTTATGACAAAACAAAAGTTTGTAACAATTTGAAATAGATAATTATTCAAGTGACCATAATTATTTAAACCAATTTGATAAACTGACTTATTTTGTAAATCTTTAACTTATTGGTTTTTGAAATATTAATAAAGTAATATTATTTTATTTCAAATAAGCTTTTATGAACTAAGACAATTGTTTTATGATAAAACAAAAGGTCATATTTATTCTAAATAGATAATTGTTTAAATAGTTATGACAATTTGAAATTGCTCAATAAACAGATTTATTTTTTAAAATTTCTTGTTTATTAATTTTTTGAATGTTAATAAATTAGTGTTATTTTATTTTGAATAAGAATGTATGAACTAAAACAATTATTTTATGACTAAATAAAAGATAAGAATGATTTGAAATAGATAATTGTTCTAATAGTCTTAACTATTTGAATTAGTTCGGTAAACAAATTTATATTTTAAATCTCTTTCTTTTTTTTAGAATATTATTAATTTAGCAATATTTTACTATGAATAAGTTTGTATCAACAGAAGCAGTTGTTTTTATTACAAAATAAAGATCATAACAATTTAAGATAGATAATTGTTCAAATAGCCATAAGTATTTGAACTGGTTCGACAAATAGATTTAATTCTTAAATCTCTTATTAATTTTTGAAATATTAATAAATTAGTGTTATTTTATTTTAAATAATTTTGTATGAATAGAAACAATCGTTTTATGACAAAACAAAATGTCATAATGATTTGAAATAGATAATAATTCAAATAAACATGACTATTTGAACTTGTTTGGTAAACAAATTTATTTTTTAAATCTCCAACCTATTAATTATTAGAATATTAATAAATTAGTATTATTTTATTTCAAATAAAATTGTATGAATAGAAACAATTATTTTATGACAAAACAAAATGATTTGAAATAAATAATTGTTCAAAAGGTCATAACTATTTGAATTCACTCGGTAAATAGATATATTTGTTAAATCTTTTACTTATTAATTTTTGGAATTTAATAAATTATTATTGTTTTATTCTATATAAGCTTTTATGAATAGAAACAATTGGTTTATGACAAAACAAAAGTCATAACAATTTGAAATAGATAATTGTTCAAATAGTTATAACTATTTGAACGTGTTTAGAAAACATATTTATTTTTAAAATTTTTACTTATTAACTATTAGAATAGTAATAAATTTATATTATTTTATTTCAAATAAACTTGCATGAACAAAATCAATTTTTTTACGATAAAACAAAAGGTCATAATGTTTTGAAATAGATAATTGTTCAGATAGTCATAACTATTTGAACATGTTTTGTAAATAGATTAATTTTTTAATTCTCTTACTCATTAATTTTTATAGTATTAATAAATTAGTATTATTTTATTTCAAATAAGCTTATATGAACTGAAACAATTGTTTTATTAAAAAAAAGGTCACAATGATTTGAAATAATTAATTATTCAAATATTCATGACTATTTGAACTTATTCGATAAACAAATTTATTTTTTAAATTTTTTACTTATTATTTGTCAAAATATTAATAAATTAATATTTTTAATCCAAATAAGCTTGTATGAATAGAAACAATTGTTTTATGACAAAACAAAAGGTCATAAAAATTTGAAATAAATAATTGTTCAAATAGTCAAAGATTTTAACTTGTTTGGTAAACAGATTTATTTTTAGATCTTTTACTTATTAATTGTATTAATATTAATAAATTTATATTATTTTATTCAAAATAAGTTTGTATGAATAGAAAAAAATCATTTTATGACAAAACAAAAGGTAATAGCAATTTCAAATAGATAATTGCTCAAATAGTCATAATTATTTAAACTTATTCATTAAATAGATTTATTTTTTAAATATCTTAATTATTAAGTTTTAGAATATTAATAACTTAGTATTATTTTATTTTGAATAAGCTTATATGAACTGAAATGATTTTTTTATGACAAAACAAAAGGTCATAACGATTTGAAATAGATAATTATTCAAATAGTCAAGACTATTTGATCTAGTTCGGTAAGCATATTTATTTTTAAAATTTTTTACTTATTAATTGTTGAAATATTAATAAAATGGTATTATTTTAATCAAATAAGCATGTATGAACAAAAACTATTGCTTTATAATAGAAAAAAAAAGTCATAACAATTTGAAATAAATAATTGCTCAAATAGTCATAACTATTTAAATTGATTTGATGAACAAATTTATTTTTTAAATCTCTTATTAATTTTTAAAATATTAATAGATTAGTATCCTTTTATTCTGAACAAACTTATATAAACAAAAACATTTGTTTTACGAGAAAATGAAAGGTCATAGCTATTTGAAAAAGATAATTGTTCAAATAGTCATAATTATTTGAATTGGTTAGGTAAAAAGAAATATTTTTTAAACCTTTTACATATTAATATTTTTAGTATGAATAAATTCATGTTATTTTATTTTGAATAAGTTAGTGTGAATTGAAAATTTTGTTTTATGACGAAAAAATGATTTGAAATAAATAACGGTTCATATAGTCTTAACTATTTAAACTAGTTTAGCAAACAAATTTATTTTTTAAAATCTCTCAGTTATTAATTTTTGGAATATTTTTATATTAGTATTATTTTATTTTGAATAAGCTTGTATGAACAAAAATAATTGTTTTATGACAAAACAAAAGGTTATAACTATTTGAAGTATACAACTATTCAAATAGTCATAATTATTCAAATTGTTTAGTAAATAGATTTATTTTTTAAATCTCTTACTTATTAATTTTTGAGAGATTAATAAAATACTATTATTTTATTCTGAATAAACTTGTATAATAAAAAACAATTGTTATATGACCAAACAAAAGGTAGTAACAATTTGAAATAGATAATTGTTGAAATGGCCACAATTATTTGAGTTGATTTGGTAAACCTATTTACTTTTTAAATCACTTACTTATTAATTTCCAAAATATTAATAAATTAGTATTATTTTATTTTGAATATGCTTGTATGAATTGAAACAATTGTTTTATAACAAAACAAAAGGTCATAATGATTTTAAATAGACAATTGTTCAAATAGTTGTAACTATTTGAATTTGTTCGGTAAACTAATTTATTTTTTTAAACTCTTGCTTATTAATTTTTGAAATATTAAGAGATTAGTATTATTTTATTTTGGATAAGCTTTTATGAACTGAAACGATTGTTTTATATCAAAAGAAAAGGTTATAATGATTTTAAATAAATAATTGTTCAAATAGTCATCACTATTTGAATTTGTTCGATAAATAGATTTATTTTTTCAAATCTTTTCCTTATTAATTTTTCAAATGTTAATAAATTTGGATTATTTTATTCCGAATAAGATTGTAAGATATGAAACAAATACTTTCTAACTAGAAAAAAGGTCAAAATGATTTAAAATATATAATTATTCTAATAGTTTTAACTATTTAAACTAGTTCGACAAACATATTTATTTTTTAAATATCTTACTTATTAATTTTTGGAATATTATTAAATTAGTAGTATTTTTAACCAAATAAGCTCTATGATTAGAAACAATTGTTTTATGACAAAACAAAAATCTTAATGATTTGAGATGGATAACTACTCAAATAGTCATAATTACTTGAACGGGTTCGGTAAATAGATTTATTTTTTAAATCTCTTATTAATTTTTGAAATATTAATAAATTGATATTATTTTATTTTGAATAAGCATGTATGATCAAAAACAATTGTTTTATGGAAAAACAAAAGGTCATAATGATTTGAAATAGATAATCGTTCATGTAGTCTTACTATTTGAAAGGGTTCGACTATTAGATTTATTTTTTAATTTTCTTAGTTATTAAGTGTTGGAATATTATTAAATTGGTATTATTTTATTCTGAATAAAATAGTATGAATAGAACTAATTGTTTGGTGACTATAACAAATTGAAATAGATAATTATTCAAGTAGTCAAAACTATTTGAAATGGTTTGGCAAATAGTTTTATTTTTTAAATCTCTTACTGATTAATTTTCTAAATATTAATAAAAGGTTAGAATGATTTGAAATAGATAATTGTTCTAATAGTCATAACTATTTGAACTCGTTTAGCAAATACATTTATTTTTTAAATCTTTCACTATTTTTTGGAATATTATTAAATTAATATTATTTTTATTCAAATAAGCTTGTATGATCAGAAACAATTATTTTATAAGAAAACAAAAATCATATTAATTTGAGATTGATATTTGTTCAAATAGTCATAACTATTTCAACAAGTTCAAAAAACAACTTTAGTTTTAAATCTCTTGCTTATTAATTTTTGAAATATTAATAAAATAGTATTATTTTATTTCGAATAAGTTTTTATGAAATGAAACAATTGTTTTATGACAAAACAAAAGGTCATGACAACTTTAAATAGATAATTGTTCAAATAGTCAAATCTATTTGAACTTGTTTGATAAATAGATTTATTTTATTTAAATCTTTTGCTCATTAATTTTTTGAAAGTTAATAAATTACTATTATTTTATTCTAAATAAGCTTGTATGAAGTAAAATAATTGTTTTATGACTAAACAAAAGGTAGGAATAATTTGAAATTGATAATTGTTCTAATAGTCTTAATTATTTGAACTGGTTTAATTAATGCATTTATTTTTCAAAGTTCTTATTAATTTTTGAAATATTATTAATTTAGCAATATTTTACTTTGAATAAGTTTGTATGAATAGAAGCAATTGTTTTATTACAAAACAAAGATCATAATGATTTGAGATGGATAATTATTCAAATAGTCATAAGTATTTGAATTGGTTTGATAAACATATTTAATTCTTAAATCTCTTATTAATTTTTGAGATATTAATAAATTAGTATTATTTTATTCTTAATAATTTTGTATGAATAGAAACAATCATTTTACGACAAACAAAATGTCATAATGATTTGAAATAGATAACAATTCAAATAGATATAACTATTTGAACTTGTTCAGTAAGTAGATTTATTTTTTAAATCTCCAACTTATTAATTTTAGAATATTAATAAATTAGTATTATTTTATTGCAAATAAAATTTTATGAATAGAAACAATTGTTTTATGACAAACAAAAGATCAAAATGATTTGAAATAAATAATTATTTGAAGGGTCATAACTATTCGAACTTGCTCAGTAAACAGATTTATTTTTTAAATCTTTTACTTATTATTTTTTGAAATTATAATAAATTAGTATTATTTTATTCTAAATAAGCTTTTATGAATAGAAACAATTGGTTTATGACAAAACAAAAGGTCATAACAATTTGAAATGGATAATTGTTTAAATAGTCATAACTATTTGAATGTGTTCAGAAAACATATTTATTTTTTAAATTTTTACTTATTAATTTTTGAAATATAAATAAATTTATATTATTTTATTCGAAATAAGCTTACATGAATAGAACCAACTGTTTTATGACAAAATAAAAAGTCATAATGTTTTGAAATAGATAATTATTCAAATAGCATAACTATTTGAACATGTTTGGTATATAGATTAATTTTTTAATTCTCTTACTCATTAATTTTTAGAATATTAATAAATTAGTATTATTTTATTTCAAATAAGCTTATTTGTACTAAAACAATTGTTTTATTACAAAAAAAAAAGATCACATTGATTTGAAATAATTAATTACTCAAATAGTCATGACCATTTGAACTTGTTCGATAAATATATTTATTTTTTAAATTTTTTACTTATTATTTGCTGCAATATTAATAAATTAATATTTTTTTTAATCTGAATAAGCTTGTATGAATAGAAACAATTTCTTTATGACAAAACAAAAGGTCATAACAATTAGAAATAAATAATTGTTCAAATAGTCATAAAGATTTGAACTTGTTTGGTAAATAGATTTATTTGTTAGATCTTTTACTTATTAATTGTCTTAATATTAATAAATTTGTATTATTTTATTCAAAATAAGCTTGTATGAATAGAAAAAAAATCATTTTATGACAAAACAAAAAGTTATAGCGATTTCAAATAGATAATTGTTCAAATAGTCATAATAATTTAAATTTATTCATTAAACGTATTCATTTTTTAAATCTCTTAATTATTAATTTTTAGAATATTGATAACTTAGTATTATTTTATTTTGAATAAGCTTATATGAATCGAAATGATTTTTTTATGACAAAATAAAAGGTCATAATGATTTGAATAGATAATTATTCAAATAGTCATGACTATTTGATCTAGTTTGATAAGCATATTTATGTTTTAAATATTTTACTTATTAATTGTTGAAATATTAATAAATTAGTGTTATTTTAATCCGAATAAGCTTGTATGAACAAAAACTATTGCTTTATAATAGAACAAAAAGTCATAACAATTTGAAATAAATAATTGTTTAAATAGTTATAACTATTTGAACTGGTTTGATAAATATTAATAAATTAGTACTATTTTATTTTGAATAAACTTATATTAACAAACAATATTGTTTTATTACAAAATAAAAACTAATAATTATTTGAAATAGATAATTGTTTAAATAGATATAATTATTTGAACTAGTTTAATAAATAAAATTATTTTCTAAATCTCTTATAAATTTTTCAAATATTAATAAATTAGTTTTACTTTATTTCGAATGAGGTTCTATGTGCTAAAATAATTGTTTTATGACAAACAAAAGGTTAGAACAATTTAAGATAAATAATTGTTCATATAGTCTTAACTATTTGGATTGGTTTGATAAATGGATTTATTTTTTATATCTATTAGTTATTAATTTTTAGAATATTACTAAATTAGTATTATTTTATTCTAAATAAGCTTGTATGGATATAAATGATTGTTTTATTATAAAATAAAATGTTATAACAATTTGAAATAGAAAATTGTTCAAATAGTCATAACTATTTTAATTAATTCAATAAACAGATTTATTTTTTGAAAAATAATTGCTTTATGACAGACAAAAGGTAATAATAATTTGAAATAAATAGTTGGTCAAATGGCCATAATTATTTGAACTTATTCAGTAAACTAATTTATTTTTTAAATCTCTTAATTATTAACTTTTGAAATAATAATAAATTAGTATTATTTTCTCTTGAATAAGCTTTTTTGAACTAAAACAATTGTTTATGAAAAAACAAAACGTCTTAACAATTTTAAATCGATAATTGTTTAAATAGTCATAACTCTTTGAACTTGTTCGGTAAACACATTTATCTTTTCAAATCTCTTGCTTATTAATTTTTGGAATGTTAATAAATTAGTATTATTTTATTCCAAATAAGCGTGTATGAATTGAAACAATTATTATAAGACTAAACAAAAGGTTAGAACTATTTGAAATAAATAATTATTCTAATAGTCCTAACTATTTGAACTGGTTTGACAAATACCTTTATTTTTTAAATCCTTCACTAAGTTTTAGAATATTATTAAATTAGTATTATTTTTGTCCAAATAAGCTTGTATGATCAGAAATGATCGCTTTATGAGGAAACAAAGATCATAATGATGAGATTGGTATTTGTTCCAATAGTCCTAACTATTTAAACTAGTTTAGAAAACAACTTTAGCTTTAATCTCTTGTTTATTAATTTTTGAAATATTAATAAAGTAGTGTTATTTTATTTCTAATAAGTTTTTATGAAATGAAACAATTATTTTATAACAAAACAAAAGATCATAATGACTTTAAATAGATAATTGTCCAAATAGTCAAATCTATTTGAACATATTTGATAAATAGATTTATATTTTTTAAATCTTTTGCTCATTAATTTTTTTAATGTTAATAAATTACTATTATCTTATTTTGAATAAGATTGTATGAATTGAAATAATTGTTTTATGACTAAACAAAAGGTCATAACAATTTGAAGTAGATAATTATTATAATAGTCTTAACTATTTAAACTAGTTTAGCAAACACATTTATTTTTCAAAGCTCTTATTAATTTTTGGAATATTATTAAATTAGTATAATTTTAATCCAAATAAGCTTCTATGAAAAGAAATAATTGTTTTATAACAAAATAAATATTATAACGATTTTAAATAGATAATTATTCAAATAATAATAACTATTTAAGCTGCTTCGGTAAACAAATTTAGTTTTTAAATCTCTTATTAATTTTAAAAATATTAATAAATTGGTATTATTTTATTTTGAATAATTTTGCATAAATAGAAACAATTATTTTATAACAAAACAAAAGGTCATAACGATTTGAAATAGATAATTGTTCATATAGACATGACTATTTGAACTTGTTCAGTAAACAAATTTATTTCTTAAATCTCTTACATATTAATTTTTAGAATATTAATAAATTAGTATTATTTTATTCTAAACAAACTTGCATGAATAGAAACAATTGTTTTATGATAAAACAAAGGATCATAACTATTTGAAATAAATAATTGTTCAAACAAGCATAATTATTTGGACTTGCTCGGTAAACATATTTATTTTTTAAATCTTTTACATATTAATTTTTGGAATATTAATAAACTAGTAATATTTATTTTGAATATGCTTGTATGAACAGAAACAATTGGTTTATGATAAAACAAAATGTCATAATTATTTGAGATAGATAATTATTCAGATAGTCATAACTATTTGAACTTGTTTGGTAAATAAATTTATTTTTTAAATCTCTTACTCATTAATTTTTGGAATATTAATAAAATAGTATTATTTTATTTGGAATAAGCCTATATGAACTAATATAATTGTTTTATGACGAAATAAAAGGTCATAACAATTTGAAATAAATAATTATTTAAATAGTTATGACTATTTAAACTTGTTTAATAAGCATATTTATTTTTTAAATCTATTACTTATTAATTGTCAAAATGTTAATAAATTAATATTATTTTAATTCAAATAAGCTTGTAAGAACAAAAACAATTGTTTTATGGCAAAACAAAAAGTCATAACGATTTGAAATAAATATTTATTTAAATAGTCACAACTATTTGAATTTATTTGGTAAATATAGTTATTTTTAAATCTTTTATTTATTAATTGTATGAATATTAATAAATTTGTATTATTTTAATTGAAATAAGCTTGTATGAATAGAAAAAATTATTTATGACAAAACAAAATGTTATAGCAATTTGAAATAGGTAATTATTCAAATAATCATAACTATTTGAACTTGTTCGATAAATAGATTTAGTTTTTAAATCTCTTACTTATAAATTTTTAAAATATTAATAAATTAGAATTATGCTATTCCAAATAAGCTTGTATGAAAAGAAACAATTGTCTTGTGACAAAACAAAAGGTCATAATGATTTGAAATAGATAATTGTTCAAATAGTTATAATTATTTGCATTGGTCAAGCCAATAAATTCATTTTTTAAATTCGTTACTTATTAATTTTTAGAATATTAATAAACTAGCATTATTTTATTTCGAATAAAACTATATCAATAGAAACAATTGTTTTATGACAAAACAGATGGTCATAATGATTTGAAATAAATAATTATTCAAATTGTTATAACTATTTGAACTAGTTTGGTAAATATATTTATATTTTAAATCTCTTAATGTTAGCCTTGAATTGATCTTTATTTTGAAATGACAAAACATTAAGCTAAATAAGCTTGATCAAGATTTTGAAAAAGATTTATTTAGTAAATGTTCTTAAGTTTTATATTTTGGTACTAAATAAATAATATGATTTTCAAAGCTTAAACAAACCTTTCTTTGTTTTCATATTTCTTAAACCAAATCTACCTTTAAAGATTATTTATTTGAGCTTAAAATGAAAGTCCAATTTTTTTTTAAAAGTGAATTAATTCATTTTGGACTTAATACAATTTTAATAAAATTGGTTTTGAGAAATAAATTAACTTAAGAAAGTTGTTTTACAAGAACAAAGTTTTCCAACATTGAATTTGTTTTGTTTTTCTATAATAATTCACAAAGTTTTAATATTTGAATTTTATATGGTTGGAAAGCTCTTTGAGTCTACTTTCTAATGAATCAAAAAAAATCCAAACCCAAATTTTCTAAGAAAAGATTTTGAATTTTTACTAGACACTCTGCAGTTGTTTAAAAACTGCATAAGGTGTAAATTTGAAAATTCACTATAATTCGTATACAGTGAATTAGGTGATGAACTTTATATGGATAGAAAGCCCTTTAATATAGTTTCTAAATCTTTAGATGGTTTATAATTTGGATTTGTATAACTCAAGATATGACCCAATTAGTGAGTAGAGTGCAAAATAGGAAACAACCACCTAACCATTGACAGGATCGATCCCCTCATGGAAGGGATCGATCAAGTTTGGGCAGAATCACACTAACAGCTATTTTTTCAAGCTTTCAATGGCTATTTTCTTCTCCCAAGCATCCCTAATAGCTACTCCTTCAATTTCTCTATAAATTGAGTACTCCAACACACCTTAAAGAATGATGAATCAAGAGAGCAAGAGCCAATAAGCCATATTTTCATTCTCTCAAAGAATCAAGAGTTTTTAGAGCTTCAAAGTCCATATCTTTGTATTTATTGTGTCCAAATTATATTTGTTATTCATTCATCATTTTCTTGTACTTAAACTTAGCAAACACTTAGCCTTAGAGAGGTTGTTCTATTGTTTGCAAAATTACCTTTGATATACAAGGGTGGAAGAGATAGGAGGTGAGGTATCATCTTGAGAGCTTTATAGTGAGATTGGGTAAAATACTACAAAAGTGTAGAGGTTTCTATCTTAAGCCTTAGAAAGAAAAAGATAGGTTGTATTTTCAATTCAAGAATAGTGGATTGAAGCCTTGGTGTGGACAACCAAGAAGAAAGGATGTAGGTTCCTTGTGGAAAAATATTGAACCTCTATAAATCATTATATTTAATTTCTCTGTTCCTATCTTCTTATAATTTATTATTGTTTATATTTGATTTTAGGTTCATTAATTGTTATTGTTTGCATTATGTTTTCATCAAAAGTGCTTATTGTTTTAATTTCCATTCAACTATATTGAAATCATTGTTTGGGAAGATTTTGGAGAAATCCAATTCACCCCCCTTTTGGATCACCATCTCACTAAACAGATAACAATTGGTATCAGAGCTTTGGTCTCTTTTTTGTAAGTTTAACCACCTTGAGTAAAGATCATATGGCTCAACTTAAGTTTCAAGATAGTGAGAAAGTCCTCAAAGCTTCTATGTTTGATAAATTTGAATTTTATGAATGGAGAAAGAGGATGAAGATATTCATAATGGCCCAAGATTTTAGAGCTTGGAATGTGGTTGAAAAAGGGCTTGGAATTCCTTCAAATGATGCAAACTGCATACAGCAAGTGATGGATGATGCCAAGGCCAAGTGCTTACTATATGGAGCTCTTAACTCCCACAAATTCAACTTGGTATCAAAATGTCGAACCTCAAATGAGATATAGGAGAAATTGAATGAAATACATGAAAGACAACAATCCAATCAAAATGCATCATGTCTCATGGCTCTTGAAGATCCGGAGGTATCCTCTAATTCTATTGATTCAAATTCATATGCTTTTGATGAATTATAATGAGCTATATCTTGAATATGAATCAATGAAGAGGAAATATAAGAAAATGATTTCAAAGTTGAATGTAAAGTTTTTAATGAATGCAAAAAATGTTTTGGAAAAAGAAAATGAAAAATTGAAAATAGATTTTGAAACCTCTCAAAATAGGTATAAAATTTTAGAAAAAAAAATTTGATTTGAAAAAGAAATTTGATGTTTTGATGAATGAAAAACAAGAGTCTTTAGATAAGAGTTTAAGTGCTAAAATGATTAAATGCAATTTTTGTAATTTTCATGGTCATACTATACATACTTTTACTATTAAAAGAAAAGTTCCATTTAGAATTAGGCAAGGATGGGTTCCTAAAGGAACAAGAGACTTGCTCACTAACTTTCAAGGACCCAAAGCAATTTGGGTACCAAAAATCAAATGAGATTGTCTCTTGTAGGTGTGCTAGAGCAAGGAGCCACAATGTGAGATTGAAGATTGAATACTCTAGACACACAATGGAGATGGGTAGCCTCTAAACTTTATTTGAAGAGAATTTGAATTTAGTTACCTATTCTTGATGAAATTTGAATGCTTGATTGATTATGCAAAATTTGGTTGACATTGATAACAAGACATATGTTGCATAATCTTATAAAAAAAATGTGAGCTTGAATTGAATGTGCATTTATTTTGCTCTTAAGTATGTTTGAGTTGCTTGTTGAAATTAATTATGATATAAAACTTTTCTAAATGGGTTGAAAAACTTAAATGTGTCTTTAAACATATTTGCTTTTCTTAATAACCTTTTTCAAGGAAATATAGGGATTAAGAGTTGACTTTTTGATTTCCTTGTTTCTAATGCCAAATGACCACTTGAACAACTTTGTTTTGCCGTTTGAAATTTGTTGGAATGGTTCAAGTTGGTTAAAAATGAGCTTGACTAGTTTTGAGATTTATTAAGGTATTTTTCAAGAAAAAATGAGTTTTAAAGTGCAAAAATCAAAATCCTAAACCTATTAAGCTTTGAAAGATTTATCCTGTGGTATTTTGCATAAATATACTTGTTTGAATGATTTTAGCATGATGGAAATGATATTTGTGACTTTTATGCATATTGATTTGTAATTGTTGAACATGCTTATATATGACCATGTTGATTAAAATTACTCAATTTGTTCTCAATGCTTGGATAGTGTGAAAATTTTTTTTATACTTTAAATTGTTATAACTCTTGATTTGTGAATTGATGAACATCTTGTGCTTAAGTGATATATATGTTGATTTTTTGTTCATCTATATTTTTGGTCAAGGTATGTGCTCATACGATGATTGATTCAACTTGACCTTAATATTTGTGATTTGAAAGTGCTTAAATTGTTTATTTCTTAATTTGTGAAATACCTTTGTAATGTGCTTGCTATTGTGCTTAAATCTTAAATATTGATGTTTGATTGTTCATCTTTTGATTTTTTTTATAGTCTTGAAATATGCTTTAATTCGTTATCCTTATTAATTCAAGATTTATTTCTTCTCTTGTGTTGATGAATTGATGAACATTATGTGCTTAAATGGAATATATTGATTCTTTGTTCATCTCTAGTCTTGGTCAAGATATATGCTTGTATGATCATTAATTCAATTTGACCTTAATGCTTTTGATTTAAAATGCTTGAATTGTTTAATTTTGTGAAATATGCTTATTTTTGTGCTTAAATGT
Organism: Durio zibethinus; assembly: GCF_047325235.1. Taxonomy (NCBI): domain Eukaryota; kingdom Viridiplantae; phylum Streptophyta; class Magnoliopsida; order Malvales; family Malvaceae; genus Durio; species Durio zibethinus. The sequence goes on from NC_143169.1 coordinate 28,783,244, forward strand.
TTTATTAATTTTGTTAAATATTTTGGATCTTGTGCTCAATTGATATATCTTTTGATTTGTGATTTTAAATATGATAAACTAGTTGCTTGTAAATGATATGTGTTATTGGCTCATCTATTGTTCTTGTCAAGTGTGTGTATACATGATAAATGTAGTTTTTCTTGACTTGACATTGTTGCAACATGACTTAAGTAAATGAATTTCTTATGATGCTTATTTTTTTGCTTAAGTCATTATTGATTGTGGCCTATAATTTGTGTAGACATATTTATGCTATTGTGCTAAAATTTTCTTGAATTTTTTTTTTAATATGTCTTCCTTGAGCTTTTAGTTTTTATATGGCTTAAATTTTTTTTTTGACATATTCCTTAGTGATTTATTGAATATATATGAATATTGAATATGTTTATTTTGTGTTCATGAATGATCTAAAAGGTTTGATTTTTTCACATTACATGAGAACTTTTGCTTTAGTGCCATTCTTGTGCTATTTAATGCTTAAATTGATATATGGCCTCTAGCTTAAGTATATATCTCCCTTGCAATTGACAACTTATGCTTAGTGAATAAATGTTCTTTTGCCTATAATGACTTAGAATATGGAATTGTTTTCTAACAATTGGTATAATTTTGATCAACTGACATTCTTGATGCTATTAATGAACATTTTTTTGTCAAGAATATTTTCTAAGTCTATGCCATGAGAACTTGAAGTGAGTATGAATGGCCCAACAATTTTGGAATTTCAAGTATAGTGAGCGAAGCATGTCATCCTCATCAATCAAGCCTAGTTTTGCTCAAATGAAGTGGATTGGAGAATTAAAAGTCAAATGAGCACAACAACAAAGCTTGACAGGGATGGAGGTAAATGTATCAACTTTATGATATGATGTATGAGTTTGAGTACATATACATGCTTGCTTTAATATGTGCAAATATATGATTTGTGAACACATTACATAAATTAATCACCAAGCTACTTAGTAGATATTGTTCTAATATTTTTTCAAAGCTTGGATTGATTAATTCACCTTCATTGATATTCATGCCTAGTTCTTAATTGTTTTGATGAGATTGATAGTTTCAATGCATGAATATTTGGTCAATGCATGAATCCTTGAACATGGATACGAGTTAAACTGATTGATTTTTTTATACATGTTTATTGATTGAATCCATTGAGATAGCATCTACCATATTGTGTCTAAAGGTTTGCATTTTTTTTGGGTAAGTTGCTATACATGTTTTGAAATTTTCTTGCATATGCTTGTGTGATTTTGTTTGAAATAAATATATGTTTGATTACTTGCATATGCCTAGATTAAATACATTGCTATACATTGAAATAATTTGGATTATAATTGAATAATTATGCTTTCATTGTTTCTTTGCTATAGCATATGTGCTCATCATGTTTAAAAAGAAAATCATGTTTATATAAACTTTGTTAGGACATGATGATTGAACATCATTGCTCATTAGTACTTATGATTTATTATATACATGTGAGCTTTTGGTTCTTATTTGGATAGGATAACTTATGAAAGATTACTATTATCATTTATGTATGTATTGAATGAATATTTCATATGCTTAAAGTATGTTTGTTCTATGAAAGTTGTTGAATAAAATTGCTAACAATTGATATCAAAATTGCTAAAGATTTTTTTTAACTTTCATAGATGCTTATTTATGTGCCTATCCTTGCTATTCCTTGTGCCTTTCATGCAAAATTATGTGTGCCTTATATTGATTAATCCTTATTTGGAAAATGAGGAGAAATTAGAATACAATTTTGTTTGATTTATTTTGTGATAACAATTGGTATGCTTTATCATTACATATCTTTAACAATTGGTATGAGCTTGTATGCATGTGCTTGAATTTATGCTTAATTGCTATTGATGTTTTAGGTTCTAAGCACATCTTATGCTAACATGATTTATGAGTAGATTGCATATCATTCATTATCCTTTGTTCATAAATTTCATGTAGTAAATTTGATGACTTGTGCTAAAATGCTAAAATTAGATATAGTTATGCTTTTGTGCTTGAATACATGTATGTGAACTTGATTGTGCATATTACACTTGATTACATGCATTCAAAATACTCTTGATATTATTGGTATCAAGCATTTTGTCCCATGCCTTGAATTGATCTCTCTTTCTTTTGAAATGACAAAAAAGGGTAGAGAGTTTAGAGATATTTCTTTTTGTAGTTATTACAATTAATATAGGAGTTTAAAGAGCATAAACAAAAAGGAGGAGAAATGTTTCATGAATATATTTGTTAATGACGCCTTTTTGTGTTTATTTGCTCATTAATATGCTCATACCTTTTTGCTATGACAAAAAGGGGGAGAAATATCATATGGACAAATTTGCTTGTGCTTGACATGCATATGTTTGATTGTGCTGATTTGATTTATATGCTCTAACATATTTTTGGTGAGTTGTGTTGGATTAGGATGCATAAATTAAAAGGGAGTTTTTCCATGCAATATTTAAGGGGGAGTTTTCCAAAATGTCTTTCAAAATCTTAAATGTTTCAAAGAAAGTTTTTCATCAAGCAAATTTATCTTTAAGTTTTGTCATATCAAAAAGGGGGAGATTGTTAGCCTTGAATTGATCCTTATTTTGAAATGACAAAACATTAAGCTAAATAAGCTTGATCAAGATTTTGAAAAAGATTTATTTAGTATATGTTTTTAAGTTTTATATTTTGGTACTAAATAAATAATATGATTTTCAAAGCTTAACCAAGCCTTTCTTTGTTTTCATATTTCTCAAACCAAATCTACCTTTAAAGATTATTTATTTGAGCTTATATGAAAGTCCAATTGTTGTTTTTAAAGTGAATTTATTCATTTTGGACTTAACACAATTTTAATAATATTGGTTTTGAGAAATAGATTAACTTAAGAAAGTTGTTTTACAAGAACAAAGTTTTCCAACATTGAATTTGTTTCATTTTTTTGTATTAATTCACATAGTTTTAATATTTGAATTTTATACAGTTGGAAAGTTCTTTGAGTCTACTTTCTAATGGATCAAACAAAATCAAAATCCAAATTTTCTAAGAAAAGATTTTGAATTTTTACTAGACACTATATAGTTGTAAGGGGTAAATTTGAAAATTCACTATAATTCGTACATAGTGAATTAGGTGATAAACTTTATACGAATAGAAAGCACTTTAATATAGTTTCTAAATCTTCAAACGGTTTGTAATTTGGATTTGTATAACTAAAGATATGATCAAATTAGTGAGTAGAGTGCAAAATAGGAGACAACCAGCCAGCCATTGATAGGATCGATCCCCTCATGAAAGGGATTTATTGGGTTGTTCTTTTTAAGCATGAAATGGCATAAAACTTGAACCAATTGATGCCTTCAAGGAAGGGATAGATTGGGTATGGGTAGAATCACACCAATGGCTATTTTTTCATGCTTTCAATAGCTATTTTCTTCTCCCAAGCATCCCCAACGGCTATTCCTTCAATTTCTCTATAAATTGGGCACTCCAACACACCAAGAAGAATGATGAATCAAAAGAACAAAAGCCAATAAGCCATATTTTCATTATCTCAAAGAATCAAGAGTTTTTAGAGCTTCAAAGTCCTTATCTTTGTATTTATTGTATCCAAATTATTTTTGTTGTTCATTCATCATTTTCTTGTACTTAAACTTAGCAAACACTTAACCTTAGAGAGGGTGTTCTATTGTTTGCAAAATTACCTTTGATATACAAGGGTGAAAGAGAAGAGGAGGTGAGGTATCATCTTGAGAGCTTTGTAGTGAGATTGGGTAAAATACTATAAATGGTAGAGGTTTTTATCTTAAGCCTTAGAAAGAAAAAGATAGGTTGTATTTTCAATTCAAGAATAGTGGATTGTTCAATTCAAGAATAGTGGATTAAAGCCTTGGTGTGGACAACCAAGAAGAGATGATGTAGGTGCCTTGTAGAGAATGACCGAACCTCTATAAATCATTGTGTTTGATTTCTCTATCCCAATCTCTTTACAATTTATTGTTGTTTATATTTGATTTTAGGTTCATTAATTGTTATTGCTTGCATTTTATTTTCATGAAAGTTCTTATTGTTTTAATTTCCATTCAACTATATTGAAATCATTGTTTGGGAAGAATTTGGAGAAATCCAATTCACCCCCTCTCTTGGATCACCATCTCACCTAAAAAGCTAACACTTAATAATTTTCAAAATATTAATAAATTAATGTTATTTTATTCTGAACAAACTTATATGAACAAAAGCATTTGTTTTATGACAAAATAAAAGGCATAACGATTTGAAATAGATAATTATTCATACAGCCTTTACTATTTGAACAGGTTTGGCAAACAAATTTATTTTTAGAATCTTTTAGTTATTAATTTTCATAATATTATTAGATTAGTATTATTTTATTTCGAATAAGCTTTTATGAACATAAATAAATGTTTTATGACAAAACAAAAGGTTATAATGATTTAAAATATATAATTGTTCAAATAGTCATAACTATTTGAACTAGTTTGCTAAACAGATTTATTTTTTAAATCTCTTACTCATTAATTTTTGAAATATTATTAAATTAGTATCACTTTATTTTGAATAGGCTTATATGATGAAAAACAATTGTTTAATGACAAAACAAAAGTTCATAACATTTTGAAATAGATAATTGTTCAAATGGCCACAATTATTTGAACTGATTCAATAAATTGATTTATTTTTTAAATCTCCAACTTCTCAATTTTTAAAATATTAATAAAGTAATATTATTTTATTTTGAATAAGCTTTTATGAACTAAAACATTTGTTTTATTATAGAATAAAAGGTCATAATGATTTTAAATAGATAATTGTTCAAATAGTCATAACTATTTGAATTTGTTCGGTAAGCATATTTATTTTTTAAAATTTCTTGCTTATTAGTTTTTTGAATGTTAATAAAATAATATTATTTTATTTCAAATAAGCATTTACGAACTGAAACAATTATTTTATAACTAAACAAAAAGTGAAAATGATTTGAAATAGATAATTATTTTAATATTCTTAACTATTTGAACTGGTTCAACAAACACATTTACTTTTTAAATCTATTACTTATTAATTTTAGAATATTATTATTTTAGCAATATTTTTCTTCGAATAAGCTTGTATGAATAGAAACAATTATTTTATGACAAAACAAAGATCATAATGATTTGAGATAGATAATTTTTCAAATAATCATACCAATTTGAATTAGTTTGGTCAATAGATTTAGTTTTTAAATCTTTTATTAATTTTTGAAATATTAATAAATTAGTATTATTTTATTTTGAATAATTTTGTATGAATAAAAATAATTTTTTAACGATAAAACAAAATGTCATAACGATTTAAAATAGATAATAATTCAAATGGATGTGACTATTTGAATTTGTTTGGTAAATAGATTAATTTCTTAAGTCTCCAACTCATTAATTTTATTATATTAATAAATTGGTATTGTTTTATTCCAAATAAACTTGTATGAATAGAAACAACTATTTTATGGCAAAAATAAAAGTTTATAATGATTTGAAATAAATAATTGTTCAAATAGTTATAACTATTTAAACTCACTCGGTAAATAGATTTATTTTTTAAATCTTTTACTTATTAACTTTTGGAATTTTAATAAATTAGTGTTATTTTATTACGAATAAGCTTGTACGAATAGAAACAATTGGTTTATGACAAACAAAAGGTCATATCTGTTCATTAAAAATTATTTAGACTAAAATAATACTGATCTATTAATATTTTAGAAACTCATAAGAGATTTAAAAATTAAATTTGTTCACAAAAGTTTAAATAGTTATGACTATTTGAATAATTACCTATCTCAAATCGTTATGATCTTTATTTTGTCATAAAATAATTGTTTCTTTTCATACAAGCTTATTCAAATTAAAATAATACTAATTTAATAATTTTCCAAAAATTAATAAGTAAGAGATTAAAAATAATAAGTGTTTGTTGAATTAGTTCAAATAGTTAAGACTATTAAAACAATTATCTATTTCAAATCATTCTAACCTTCTTTTTAGTCATAAAACAATTATTTCAGTTTATGCAAGCTTATTTAAAATATAATAATACTAATTTATTAACATTTGAAAAATTAATGAGCAAGAGATTTAAAAACATAAATCTATTTACTGAACAAGTTCAAATAGATTTGACTATTTGAATAATTTTCTCTTTAAAGACATTACGAACTTTTGTTTTGTTAAAAAATAATTGTTTTAGTTCATAAAAACTTATTCAAAATAAAATAATACTACTTTACTAATATTTCAAAAATTAATAAGCAAGAGATTTAAAAACTAAATCTGTTTATCAAACTAGTTCAAATAGTTATGACTATTTAAATAATTATCTATCTCAAATCGTTATGATCTTTGTTTTGTCATAGAACAATTGTTTCCATCCATACAAGCTTATTTGGAGTAAAATATTGCTAAACTAATAATATTCTAAAATTAATAAGTAAAAGATTAAAAAAATAAATGTTTTTGTCGAACCCATCCAAATAGTTAAGACCATTAGAACAATTATCTATTTCAAATTGTTTTGACCTTTTATTTAATCATAAAATAATTGTTTTAGTTCATACAAGCTTATTTGAACTAAAATAATACTATTTTATTAACATTTAGAAAACTAATAAGCAAGAAATTTTAAAAAATAAATCTATTTACTAAACAAATTCAAATAGTTATGACTATTTGAACAATTATCTATTTAAAATCGTTATGATCTTTTGTTTTATAATAAAACAATTGTTTAAGTTTTTAAAAGTTTATCCAAAATAACATAATATTAATTTATTAATATTTCAAAAATTGAGAAGTTAGAGATTTAAAAAATAAATCAATTTATCAAATCAGTTCAAATAATTATGACAATTTAAACAATTATCTATTTCAAATCGTTATGAACATTTATTCTGCCATAAAACAATTCTTTTTCATCATAAAGCCTATTTGGAATAAAATAATACTAATTTATTAATATTTCATATTAATATTTCAAAAATTAATGAGTAGAAAATTTAAAAAATAAATTTGTTTATCGAACTAGTTAAAATAGTTATAACTATTTGAACTATTATATATTTCAAATCGTTATAACCTTTTATTTTGTCATAAAACAATTATTTATGTTCATACAAGCTTATTCGGAATAAAATAATACTAATCTAAAAATATTATGAAAATTAGTATCTAAGAGATTTAAAAAATAAATTTGTTTGCCGAACTAGTTCAAATAGTTAAGGCTATATGAATAATTATCTATTTCAAATCATTATGGCATTTTGCTTTGTCATAAAACAAACGTTTTTGTTCATATAAGTTTGTTCAAAATAAAATAATATTAATTTATTAATATTTTAAAAATTAATGAGAGATTTAAAAAATAAATCTATTTACTACACCAGTTCAATTAGTTATAACAATTTGAACAGTTATTTATTGCAAATCATTATGACCATTTGTTTCGTCATAAAATAATTTTTTCTATTAATACAATCTCATTCAGAATAAAGTAATGCTAATTAATTAATATTCTAAAAATTAATAAGTAACAGATTTAAAAAATTAATCTGTTGGCCTGACCAGTGTAAATAGTTTTGATTGTTTAAATAATTATCTATTTCAAATCATTATGACCTTTTGTTTTGTCACAACAATTGTTTCTATTCCTATAAGCTTATTCGGAATAACATAATTCTAATTTATTAATATTCTAAAAATTAATAAGAGATTTAAAAACTGAATTTGTTTATTGAATAAGTCCAAATAGTTATGACTATTTGAGTGATTACCTATTTTAAATTGCTATAACCTTTGGTTTTGCCATAAAATAATTTTTTTCTATTCATACAAGTTTATTTTAATTAAAACAATACAAATTTATTAATATTCAGACAATTAATAAGTAAAAGATTTAAAAAACAACTCTATTTACTGAATAAATTCAAATAGTTTTGACTATTTGAACAATTATTTATTTCAAATCATTATGACTTTTCGTTTTGTCAAAAAACAAATTTTTTTGTTCATAGAAGCTTATTTGGATTAAAATAATATTATTTATTAATATTTCAACAATTAATGAGTAAAAGATTTTAAAAATAAATATGTTTACTGTACAAGTTCAAATAGTCATAACTATTTGAATAATTATCTATTTCAAATCGTTATGACATTTTGTTTCATCATAAAAACAATTATATCTGTTAATATAGGCTTATTCAAAATAAAAAAAATACTAATTTATTAATATTCCAAAAATTAATGAGCAAGAGATTTAAAAAATGAATCTATTTTCTGAAAAGTTTGAATAGTTATGACTATTTGAACAATTTTTTATTTCAAATCATTATGACATTTTGTTTTGTCATAAAATAATTGTTTCTGTTCATATAAGCTTATTCCAAATAAAATAATATAAATTTATTAATATTCCAAAACATTAATAAGTAAAAATTTTAAAAATAAATCTATTTTCTGAACATATTCAAATAGTTATGACTGTTTGAACAATTATCTATTTCAAATAGTTATGAGCTTTTGTTTTATCATAAGCCAATTGTTTCTGTTCATACAAGCATATTTGAAATAAAATAATACTAGTTTATTAATATTTCAAAAATTAATAAGATTTAAAAAAATAAATCTGTTTACTGAGTAAGTTTAAATAGTTATTATGCCTATTTGAACAATTATTTATTTCAAATAGTTATGATCTTTTGTTTTGTCATAAAATAATTGTTTCTATCCATATAAGTTTATTTGAAATAAAATAATACTAATTTATTAATATTCTAAAAATTAATAGGTAGGAGATTTAAAAGTAAATCTACTTACCAAACAAATTCAAATAGTCATGTCCATTTGAATAATTATTTATTTCAAATCTTTATGACCTTTTGTTTTTTAATAAAACAATTGTTTCTGTTCATGCAAAATTATTCAGAACAAAATAATACTGATCTATTAAAATTTTGAAAATTAACAAGAGATTTAAAAACTAAATTTGTTTACAAAAATAGTTTAAATAGTTATGACTATATTAACAATTGTCTATCTTAAATCATTATGATCTTTATTTCATCATAAAACAATTGTTTCTTTTCATATAAGCTTATTCAGATTAAAATAATACTAATTTAATAATATTCCAAAAATTAATAAGAGATTTAAAAAATAAATGCATTTACCGAACCGATTCAAATAGCTAGGACTATTAGAACAATTATCTACTTCAAATCGTTTTGACCTGTTGTTTAGTTATAAAACAATTATTTTAATTCATACAAGCCTATTTAGAATGAAATAATACTAATTTAATAACATTCAAAAAATTAATGAGCAAGAGATTTAAAAAAAAATCTATTTATCGAACAAGTTCAAATAGATTTAACTATTTGAACAATTATCTATTTAAAGTCATTAGACCTTTTGTTTTATCATAAAACAATTGTTTCAGTTCATAAAAACTTATCTAAAATAAAATAATACTACTTTATTAATTTTCAAAAATTAAAAAGCAAGTTATGACTATTTGAATAAATATCAATCTTAAATCATTATGATCTTTGTTTTCTCATAAAATAATTATTTTTTATCATACAAGCTTATTCAGATAAAAATAACACTAATTTATTAGTATTCTAAAACTTAGTAAGAGACTTAAAAAAATAAATGTGTTTGTTGAACTAGTTCGAATAGTTAAGACTATTAGAATAATTTTTAATTTCAAATCATTTTAACATTTTGTTTAGTCATACAATAATTGTTTCAGTTCATACAAGCTTACTTGAAATAAAATAATACTAATTTATTAACATTCAAAAAATTAAAAAGCAAGAGATTTGAAAAAATAAATTTGTTTATTAAACAAATTTATTTTTTCAAATCTCTTGAATAGTTATGATGATTTGAACAATTATCAATTTAAAATCATTATGACTTTTTGTTTTGCCATAAACAATTGTTTTAGTTCATAAAAGCTTATTCAAAATAAAATAATACTATTGTATTAATATTCAAAAGTTAATAAGACATTTAAAAAATAAATCAATTCAAATAATTATGGCCATTTAAACAACTATCTATTTCAAATTGTTATTACTTTTGGTTTTCTCCTAAAACAATTGCTTTTCAATATAGAAGCCTATTCAAAATAAAATAATACTAATTTAATAATATTTCAAGAATTAATAACAGATTTAAAAAATAAATCTGTTTACCAAACCAGTTCAAATAGTTATGACTATTTGAACAATATCTATTTCAAATTGTTATAACCTTTTGTTCTATCATAAAACAAATTTTTTTCTTCATATAAGCATATTCGGAATAAAGTAATACTAATTTAGTAATATTCTACAAATTAATAACTAAGGAATTTAAAAAATAAATCTATTTGCTAAACTAGTTCAAATAGTTAAGACTACATGAACAATTATTTATTTCAAATTGTTATGACCTTTTGTTTTCTCATAAAACAATTGTCTTCATTAATATAAGTTTATTCGAAATAAAATAATACTAATTTATTAATATTTTAGAAAATTAATCAGTAAGAGATTTAAAAGTAAATCTATTTACTAAACCACTTCAAATAGTTTTGACTATTTGAATAACTATCTATTTCTAATCATTTTAACTTCTTATTTTGTCATCAAACAATTGGTCCTGTTCATACTATTTTATTTAAAATAAAATAATACTAATTTAAGAATATTCTAAAACGTAATAACCAAGAAAATTAAAAAATAAATCTAATTGTCAAACCAGTTCAAATAGTTAAGACTATATGAACAATTATCTATTTCAAAGTGTTTGACCTTTTTTCTTTTGTCGTAAAACAATTGTTTTATTCATACAACCTTTTTTTTATTAAAATAATGCAAATTTAATAGTATTTTGAAAATTAATAAATAAGATATTTAAAAAATAAATTTTTTTGTCAAATCAATTGAAACGGTTAAGATTATTAGAACAATTATCTATTTGAAATCATTCTAACATTTTGTTTTGTCATAAAACAATTATTTCAGTTCAACAAGCCTATTTAGAATAAATTAATACTAATTTATTAACATTCAAAAATTAATAAGAAAGAGATTTAAAAAATAAATCTGTTTAACGAACAAGTTCAAATAATTATTACTATTTGAACAAATGTCTATTTAAAATCGTTATAACCTTTTCATTAGTCATAAAAAAATTGTTTCAGTTAATACAAGCTTAGATGGAATAAAATAATACTAATTTATTAATACTTACTAAAATAATAAGTAAGAAATTTAAAAAATAAATCTGTTTACCGAATTAGTTAAATAGCTGTTTGAATGATTATCTATTTTAAATCATTATGACCTTTTGTTTTGTCATAAAACAATTTTTTTTGATCATACAAGCTTATATGAAATAAAATAATACTAATTTATTAAAATTTCAAAAATTAATAAGTAAAAGATTTAAAAAATAAAAATATTTATTGAACCAGTTTAAATAGTTATGACTATTTGAACAATTATTAATCTCAAGTCGTTAAGATATTTGTTTTGTCAAAAAACAATTTTTTTTTATCATAGAAGCTTATTTGGTTAAAAATAATACTAATTTAAGAATATTTCAAAGATTAATAAGAAATTTACAAAATAAATGTGTTTACTGAGCTAATTCAAATAGTTAAAGCTATTAGAATAATTATTAATTTCGAATCATTTTGACCTTTTGTGTAGTCATAAAATATTTGTTTCATATCTTACAAGCTTATTCGAAATAAAATAATCTAAATTTATTAACATTCAAAAAATTAAAAAGGAAATGATTTGGAAAAATAAATCTGTTTATCAAACAAGTTCAAATAGTGATGACTATTTGAACAATTATTTATTTAAAATCATTATCACCTTTTGTTTTGACATAAAACAATTGTTTCAGTTCATAAAAGCTTATCTAAAATAAAATAATACTAATTTATTAATAATTCAAAAATTAATAAGCAAGGGTTTAAAATAAATTTGTTTACTAAACAAATTCAAATTGTTATGACTATTTGAACAATTGTCTATTTAAATCGTTATGACTTTTATTTTGTGATAAAATAATTATCTGAATCCATACAAGCTTAGTCAAAATAAAATAATACTATTTTATCAACATGCCAAAAATTAATAAGCAAGTGATTTAAAAAGTGAATATGTTTACCGAATCAGTTCAAATAATTAATGTCATTTCAATAATTATCAATTTCAAATTGTTTGTTTGGTCATATAACAAATGTTTTTGATTATATATTTTTATTTGAAATAAAATAATAATAATTTATTAATCTTTCAAAAATTAATATGTAAGAGATTTAAAAATTAAATTTGTTTATCGAACCAGTTTAAATAGTTATGACTATTTGAATAATTGCATACTAAAAATCATTATAACCTTTTGTTCTATCATAAAACAATTATTTTTGTTCATATAAGCTTATTCGAAATAAAATAATATTAATATAAAAATATTCCAAAAATTAATAATTAAGAGATTTAAAAAACAAATTTGTTTGCCAAACTAGTTTAAATAATTAAGAATATATGAACAATTATCTATTTCAAATTGTTTTTGTTTTGTCATAAAGCAATTTTTTCAATTCATACTAGCTTATTCAGAATAAAATAAAATGAATTTAATAATATTTTAAAAATTAATATGTAAGAGATTTAAAAAAAAATTATGTTTGCCTAACTAGTTCAAATAATTATGACTATTTGAGCAATTTTCTATTTCAAATCACTATGACCTTTTGTTTTGTCATAAAACAAATGTTTTTGTCCATATAAGTTTGTTCAAAATAAAATAAAACTAATCCATTAATATTTCAAAAATTACTAATAGATTTAAAAAATAAATATGTTTATCAAACTAGTTCAAAAAGTTATGACTATTTGAGCAATTATTTATTTCAAATTGTTATTATTTTTTCTTTTGTTACAAAACAATAATTTATGTTCATAAAAACTTTTTCAAATTAAAGTAATACTATTTTATTAATATTTTGATAATTTAAAAGTAAAAATTTTAAAAAATAAATATGTTTACTGAATTAGATCAAATAGTCATGCTTATTTGTAAAAGTATTTATTTAAAATCATTATAACCTTTTTTTTCTATAAAAAAATTATTTTAGTTCATATCAGCCTATTCAAAATCTATAATAAGTTATTAATATTCTAAAAATTAATAATTAAGAGATTTAAAAAATGAATCTATTTATCAAACAAGCTTAAATAATTATGACTATTTGAACAATTATCTATTTCAAATTGCTATAACCTTTTATTTTATTGCCAAATGATCTTTTCTGTTCATATAAGCTTACTTCGAATAAAATAATATAATTTATTAATATTAAGACAATTAATATGTAAAAGATTTAAAAAATAAATATGCTTTTCGAACACATTCAAATATTTGTTACTATTTGAATAATTATCTATTTCAAATAATTAAGATTTTTTGTTTTGTCATAAACTAATTGTTTTTGTTCATAAAAGCTTATTCAAAATAAAATAATAGTAATTTATTAAAATTCCAAAAATTAATAAGTAAAAGATTTTTAAAAAATAAATTTATTTACCGAGTGAGTTCAAGTAGTTATGACTCTTTGAACAATTATTTATTTCAAATCGTTATGATCTTTTGTTTTGTTATAAAACAATTATTTCTATTTATGCAATTTTATTTGAGATAAAATAATACTAATTTATTAATATTCCAAAAATTAATAAGTTGGAGATTTAAAAAATAAATCTATTCATCGAACAAGTTCAAATAGTCATGTCCATTTGAGCTATTATCTATTTCAAATGGTTATAACATTTTGTTTTGTCATAAAATAATTATTTATATTTATACAAAATTATTCAAAATAAAATAATACTAATTTATTAATATTTCAAAAGTTAATAAGAGATTTAAAAATTAAATCTATTTATTAAACCAGTTTAAATAGTTATGACTACTTCAACAATTATCTATCTCAAATTGTTATGATCTTTGTTTTGTCATAAAACAATTGTTTCTATTCATACAAGCTTATTCGAAGTAAAATATTGCTAAATTAATAATATTCTAAAAATTAATAAGTAAGAGATTTAAAAAATAAATGTGTTTGCCGAGCTAGTTCAAATAGTTAAGACTATTAGAATAATTATCTATTTCAAAATGTTCTAACATTTTGTTTAGTCATAAAATAATTTTTCAGTTCATACATGCTTATTTGAAGTAAAATAATACTAATTTATTAACATTCAAAAAATTAATAAACAAAAAATTTTTAAAAATAAATCTGTTTACAAAAAAGTTCAAATAGTTATGACTATTTGAACAATTATATATTTATAAGAAGTATGACCTTTTGTTTTGTCATAGAACGATTGTTTCAGTTCATAAAAGCTTATGTGAAATAAAATAATATTGCTTTATTAATATTTCAAAAATTGAAAAGATAAAGATTTAAAAAATAAGTTAGTTTATCGAATCGCTTCAAATAATTATGGCCATTTAAACAATTATCTATTTCAAATCGTTATAAACTTTTATTTTGTCCTAAAACAATTGTTTTTCATCATACAAGCCTATTCGGAATTAAATAATAATAATTTATTAATATTTCAAAAATTAATAAGTAAGAGATTTAATAAATAAACTATTTATTGAACCAATTTTTATTTAAACAATTATCTATTTCAAATCATTATAACCTTTTGTTCTGTTATAAAATAATTGTTTTAGTTCATATAAGCTTTTTTGGAATAAAATAATACTAATTTAATAATATTCCAAAAATTGATAATTAAGAGATTTAAAAAACAAATCTGTTTGTCGTAATGGTTCAAATAATTAAGACTATATGAATAATTATCTATTTATCAAAAATTATGGCCTTTTGTTTGGTCATATAACAACCTTTTTTTATCATTCAAGCCTATTTGGAATAAAATAATGCTAATTTATTAATCTTTAAAAAATTAATAAGTAAGAGATTTAAAAAATAAATATGTTTACCAAACTAGTTCAAATACGTAACTATTTGAACAACTGTAAACTTCAAATCATTATAACCTTTTGTTCTATCATAAAACAATTATTTTTGTTCGTATAATCTTATTCAAAATAAAATAATACTAATCTAATAATATTCTAAAAATTAATAACTAAGAGAATTAAAAAATAAATTTCTTTGTCGAACGAGTTTAAATATTTAAAACTATATGAACAATTATCTATTTCAAATCATTATGACCTTTTGTTTTAGCATAACATAAGTTTTTTTGAATTTATACTAGCTTATTTGGAATAAAATCAAATGAATTTATTAATATTTTAAAAATTAACAAGAGATTTAAAAAATAATTCTATTTACCTAACCAGTTCAAATAACTATGACTATTTGAACAATTATCTATTTCAAATAGTTATATCTTTTGTTTTGTCATAAAACAAATATTTTTGTTCATATAAGTTTGTTTGGAATAAAATAATACTAATCTATTAATATTTTAAAAATTAATAAGAGATTTAAAAAATAAATCTATTTATGAAATGAGTTGAAATAGTTATGACTATTTGAGCAATTATTTATTTTAAATAGTTATGACCTGTTGTTTTGTTATAAAACAACTGTTTCTATTCATACAAGCTTATTCAAAATAATACTAATTTATTAATATTTCAATAATTAATAAGTAAAAAATTTAAAAAATAAATATGTTTATTGAACTAAATTAAATAGTAATGACTATTTGAATAATTATTTATTTCAAATTATTATGACCTTTTGTTTTGTCATATAAGCTTATTCAAAATAAAATAATACTAAGCTATTAATATTACAAAAATTAATAAGTAAGAGATTTAAAAAATAAATCTGTTTGTCGAGCAACTTTAAATAATTATGACTTATTCCAATAATTTTCTTTTTGAAATTGCTATAACATTTTGTTTTGTCATAAAATGATTTTTTTTTGTTCATATAAGTTTATTGAAAATAAAATAACAAAAATTTATTAATATAAAGATACTTAATATGTAAAACATTTAAAAAATAAATTTGTTTACCGAATAAGTTCAAATCTTATGACTATTTGAATAATTATTTATTTCAAATTCTTATGACTTTCTATTTTGTCATAAAACAATTGTTTCTGTTCATACAAGCTTATTCAAATTACAATAATATTAATTTATTAATATTTTGACAATTAATAAGTAAAAGATTTAGGTAAAAAATATGTTTTTCAAACAAGTTCAAATAGCTCCAACTATTTGAATAATTATCTATTTAAAATCATTCTGACCTTTTTTTTTTGTAATAAAACAATTATTTTATTCATATAAGCTTATTTGAAATAAAATAATACCAATTTATTAATATTCCAAAAAATAACGAGTAAGAGAATAAAAAAATGAATTTGTTTATTGAACATGTTTAAATAGTTATGACTATCTAAATAATTATATATTTCAAAACATTATGACATTTTGTTTTGTCATAAAATAATTGCTTCTAGTCATGTAAGCTTATTTCAAATAAAATATTATAAATTTATTAATATTTGAAAAATCAATAAGTAAAAATTTAAAAAATACATAAGTTTTTTTGAACATGTTCAAATAGTTATAACTATTTGAATAATTATCTATTTCAAATTGTTATGACCTTTTGTTTTGTCATAAACCAATTGTTTCTATTCATAAAAGCTTATTTGGAATACAATAATACTAATTTATTCAAATTCCAAAAATTAATAAGTAAAAGATTTAAAAAATAAATCTAGTTACCAAGCGAGTTCAAATAGTTATAACTATTTGAATAATTATTTATTTCAAATCACTATGATCTTTTGTTTTGTCATGAAACAATTGTTTCTATTCATATAAGTTTATTCGAAACAAAATAATACTAACTTATTAATGTTCTTAAAATTAATAAGTTGGAGATTTAAAAAATAAATTTATTCACCGAAAAAGTTTAAATAGTCATATCATTTGAGCTATTATCTATTTCAAATCATTATGACATTTTGTTTTGTTGTAAAACAATTGTTTCTATTCATATAAAATTATTCAAAATAAAATAATAAAATTTATCAATATTTTGAAAATTAAGAAGAGATTTAAAAACTAAATCTATTTATCGAACCCGTTCTAATAGTTATGATTATTTGAACAATTATCTATCTCAAAACGTTATGATTTTTGTTTTGTCATAAAATAATTGTTTATATTCATACAAGCTTATTTGCAGTAAATTATTGCTAAATTAATAGTATTCTAAAATTAATAACAGATTTAAAAAATAAATGTGTTTGCCGAACCAATTCAAATGATTAAGACTATTAGAATAATTATCTATTTCAAATTGTTATGACCTTTTGTTTAGTCATAAAATAATTTTTTCAGTTCACACATGCTTATTCAAAATAAAATAATATTAATTTATTAACATTCAAAAATTAATAAGCAACAAATTTTAAAAAATAAATTTGTTTACGAATAAGTTCAAATAGTTATGGCTATTTGAACAATTATCTATTTATTATAAATATGACCTTTTGTTTTATCATAAAACAATTGTTTCAATTCATAAATGCTTATCCAAAATAAAATAATATTACTTTATTAATATTTCAAAAATTGATAAGTTAGAGATTTAAAAAATAAGTTACTTTATTGAATTGGTTCAAATAATTTTAGCCATTTGAACAATTATCTATTTCAAATTGTAACAAACTTTTGTTTTGTTATAAAATAATTGTTTTTCATTATACAAGCCTATTCAGAACAAAATAATATTAATTTATTAATTTTCAAAAATTAAAAAGTAAGAGATTTAAAAAATAAATCTATTTACCGAACCAACTCCTATTTGAACAATTATCTATTTCAAATTGTTATAACCTTTTGTTTTGTCATAAAATAATTGTTGTAGTTCATATAAACTTATTCAGAATAAAATAATACTAATTTAATAATATTTCAAAAATTAATAACTAAGAGATTTAAAAAATTAATATGTTTATCGAAGCAATTCAAACAATTAAGACTATATGAACAGCTATCTATTTCAAATCATTAAGACCTTTTGTTTTGTCATAAAATAATTGTTTCAGTTCATACAAGCTTATTCAAAATAAAATAATAATAATTTATTAATGTTTTGAAAATTAATAAGTGATTTAAAAAGTAAACCTATTTACCGAATTAGTTCAAATAATTATAGCCATGCCAACAATTATCTATTTCAAATCGATATTACCTTTTTTTGGTCATATAACAGTTATATTTGAAAATTCAAGCTTATTTGGAATAAAATAATATGACTTTATTAATCTTTCAAAAATTAATAACTAAAAGATTTAAAAAATAAACCTATTTGCTGAACTATCTCAAATAGTTTAACTATTTGAACAATTGTAAACTTCAAATCCTTATAACCTTTTGTATTGTTATAAAACAATTATTTTTGTTCATACAACCTTATTTGAAATAAAATAATACTAATCTACCAATATTCCAAAATTTAATAACTAAGAGAATTAAAAAAAATTTGTTCTCCGAATTAGTTCAAATATTTAAGACTATATGAACAATTATCTATTTCAAATTGTTATGACCTTTTATTTTGTCATAAAATATGTTTTTTTAATTCATATTAGCTTATTTGGAATAAAATAAAATGAATTTATTAATATTTCAAAAATTAATAAGTAAGTGATTTAAAAAATAATTTTATTTACCTAACTGGTTAAATAATTATGACTATTTAAACAATTATATATTTCAAATCATTATGACCTTTTATTTTGTCATAAAGAAAATGTTTTTGTTCATATAAGTTTGTTCGAAATAAAGTAATACAATTCTATTAATATTTTGAATATTAATCAAAGATTTAAAAAATAAATCTATTTATCAAACTAGTTTAAATAGTTAAGACTATTTGAGCAATCATTTATTTCAAATTGTTATGACTTTTTGTTTTATTATAAAACAATTGTTTTTGTTTATACAAGCTTATTCAGATTAAAACAATACTAATTTATTAATATTTCAACAATTAATAAGTAAAGAATTTTAAAAATAAATATGTTTGTCGAACTAAATTAAATAATCATGATTATTTGAATAATTATTTATTTCAAATCGTTATGACATTTTATTTTGTCATAAAAAATTGTTCCAGTTCATATATGCTTATTGGGAATAAAATAATACTAATTTATTAATAATCCAAAAATTAATAATAAAGAGATTTAAAAAATAAATTTTTTTATTAAACATATTTAAATAATTATGACTATTTGAACAATTATCTATTTGAAATCGCTATAACCTTTTATTTTGTTATAAAAGAATTTTTTTTGTTCATACAAGCTTATTTAAAAAATAATAATACAAATTTATTAATATTAAGACAATTAATAAGTAAATGATATAAAAAATAAATTTCTTTACTGAATAAGTTCAAATCATTATGACTATATGTACAATTATTTATTTCAACTTGTTATGACTTTTTGTTTTGTCATAAAACAATTGTTTCTATTCATACAAGTTTATTCAGATTAAAATAATACTAATTTATTAATATTTCAACAATTAATAAGTAAAAGTTTTTTAAAAAATAAATATGTTTACAGAACAAATTCAAATAGTCATGACTATTTGAATAATTATCTACTTCAAATCATAATGACCTTTTTTCTTTTGTAATAAAACAATTGTTTCAGTTCATGTAAGTTTGCTTGAACTAAAATAATACTAATTTACTAATATTCCAAAAATTAATGAGTAAAAGAATTAAAAAAGAATCTATTTACTAAAAAAGTTCAAATAGTTTTGACTATCTAAACAATTATCTATTTCAAAACATTATGACTTTTTGTTTTATCATAAAACAATTGGTTTTGTTCATGCAAGCTTATTTCGAATAAAATAATTTAAATTTATCAATATTCCAAAAATTAGTAAGTAAAAATTTTAAAAATAAATCTATTTTCTGAACATATTCAAATAGTTATGATTATTTGAACAATAATCTATTTTCAAATCGTTATGACTTTTTATGTTGTCATAAACCCATTGATTTTGTTCATAAAAGCTTATTTGGAATAAAATAATACTAATTTATTAAACTTCCAAAAAATTAATAAGTAAAAGATTTAAAAATAAATTTATTTACCGAGCGAGTTCAAATAGTTATGATTATTTAAATAATTATTTATTTCAAATTGTTATAATCTTTTGTTTTGTCATAAAATAATTGTTTCTATTCATACAAGTTTATTTGAAATAAAATAATACTAATTTATTAATGTTTTAAAAATTAGTAATTTGGAGATCTAAAAAATAAATCTATTTACCGAATAAATTTAAACAGTCATGTCCATTTGAACTATTATCTATTTAAATCGTTATGACATTTTATTTTTGCATAAAACAATTGTTTTTATTCATGCAAAATTATTCAAAATAAAATAATACTAATTTATTAATATTTCAAAAATTAAGAAGAGGTTTAAAAACTAAATTTGTATACAAAATTAGTTTAAATAGTTATGACTATTTGAACGATTATCTATCTCAAATCATTAGGATCTTTGTTTCGTCATAACATAATTGTTTCTATTCATACAAGCTTATTCAAAGTAAAATATTGCTAAACTAATAATATTTTAAAAATTAATAAGTAAGAGATTTAAAAAATCAATGTGTTTACTGAACCAATTGAAATAGTTAAGACTAATAAAACAATATCTATTTCAAATCATTTTGACCTTTTGTTGAATCATAAAATAATTGTTTCAGTTCATACATGCTTATTCACAACAAAATAATACTCTTGTATTAACATTCAAAAAATTAATAAGCAAGAAGTTTGAAGAAATAAATATGTTTATCAAATAAGTTCAAATAGTTATGACTATTTCAACAATTATCTATTTAAAATTGTTATAATCTTTTGTTTTATCATAAAACATTTTTTTAATTCATAAAAGCCTATCCAAAATAAAAATAATATTACTTTATTAATATTTCAAAAATTAAGAAGTTAAAGATTTAAAAAAATAAATCAATTTATTGAAGCAGTTCAAATAATTATTGCCATTTGAACAATTATCTATTTCAAATCTTTATGATCTTTTGTTTTGTCATAAAACAACTATTTTTTTTATCATACAAGCCTATTCTAAATAAAATAATGCTAATTTATTAATATTTCAAAAATTAATAAATAAATATGCTCACAGAACTAGTTCAAATAGCTATGACTATTTGAACAATTATATATTTCAAATCATTATAACATTTTGTTTTGTCATAAAACAATTATCTATGTTCATACAACCTTATTCGGAATACAATAATACTAATATAATAATATTATGAAAATTAATAACTAAGAGATTTAAAAAACAAACTTTTTTACCAAACTAATTCAAATAGTTAAGGCTATATGAATAATTATCTATTTCAAACCAATATGACCTTTTATTTTGACTTAAAACAAATGTTTTTGCTCATATAAGTTTGTTCAAAATAAAATAATATTAATTTATTAATATTTTAAAAATTAATAAGAAATTTAAAAAGTAAATCTATTTACCAAATCAGTTCAAATAGTTATAACAATTTGAACAATTATTTATTTCAAATCATTATAACCATTTTTTTGTCATAAAATAATTTTTTCTACTGATACTATCTTATTCGAAATAAAGTAATGCTAATTTATTAATATCCTAAAAATTAACAAGTAATGGATTTAAAAAATGAATCTGTTGGCCTAACCAATACAAATAGTTATAATTGTTTGAACAATTATCTGTTTCAAAGTGTTATAACCTTTTGTTTGTTACAAAACAATTGTTTTTGTTCGTACAAGCTGACTTGGAATAACATAAATCTAATTTATTAATATTCCAAAAATTAATAACTAAGAGATTTAAAAACGGAATCTATTTATCGATTAAGTTCAAATAGTTATGACTCTTTGAACAATTATTTATTTCAAATTACTATAACCTTTTATTTTGTCACAAAATAATTTTTTCTATTCATACAAGCTTATTTCAATTAAAATAATACAAATTTATTAATATTTAGACAACTAATTAGTAAAAGATTTAAAAAATAAATTTGTTTAGCAAATAAGTTTAAATAGTTATGACTATTTGAACAATTATTTATTTCAAATCATTATGATTTTTTGTTTTGTCATAAAACTATTGTTTTTGTTCATAAAAGCTTATTCGGATTAAAATAATATTAATTTATTAAAATTTTTCCAATTTATAAGTGAAAGATTTTAAAAATAAATATATTTACCGAATAAGTTCTAATAGTTATAACTACTTGAATAATTATCTATTTCAAATGTTATGACTTTTTGTTTCATCATAAAACAATTGTATCAATTCATATAGCCTTATTCAAAATAAAATAATTCTAATTTATTAATATTCCAAAAATTAATGAGTAAGAGATTTAAAATATGAATCTATTTACTGAATAAGCTCAAACAGTTATGACTGTTTGAACAATTATTTATTTCAAATAGTTATGATCTTCTATTTTGGCATAAAACAATTGTTTCTATTCATAAAAGTTTATTCGAAATAAAATAATACTAATTTATTAATATTCTAAAAGTTAATAGGTAGGAGACTTAAAAAATAAATATGTTTACCAAATAAATTCAAATAGTCATATTCATTTGAAAATTTATCTAATTCAAATCGTTATGACCTTTTATTTTGTCGTAAAACAATTGTTTTCATTCATACAGAATTATTCAGAATAAAATAATACCGATTCATTAAGATTTTGAAATTAATAAGATATTAAAAACTAAATTTGTTTATCGAACTAGTTCAAATAGTTCTGACTTTTTGAACAATTATATATCTCAAATCATTATGATCTTTATTTTTTCATAGAACAATTGTTTCTTTTCATATAAGCATATTCAGATTAAGATAATACTAATTTAATAATAAAAAATAAATGAGTTTTTCCAAACCAATTCAAATAATTAAAACTATTAGAACAATTATTTATTTCAAATCGTTCTAACCTTTTGTTTAGTCAACAAACAATTATTTCAATTTATACAAGCCTATTTGGAATAAAATAATACTAATTTATTAAAATTCAAAAAATTAATAAGCAAGAGATTTAAAAAAAAATGTTTATCAAACAAGCTTAAATAGATATGGCCATCTCAACAATTATCTATTTCAAATTGTTATTACTTTTTGTTTAGTCATATAAGAATTGTTTTTTATCGTACAAGGTTGTTCAAAATAAAAGAATACTAATTGATTAATCTTTCAAAAATTAATAAGTAAGAGATTTAAAAAATAAATCTATTTACCAAACCAGTTCAAATAGTTGAACAATTGTATACTTCAAATCAATTATTTAAAAAAATAAACCTTTTGTTTTGTCATAAAAACAATTATTTATGTTTGTACAAGCTTATTTGAAATAAAATAATAGTAATCTGATAATATTCTGAAAATTAATAACTAAGAGATTTAAAAATTAAATTTGTTTGTCGAACCAGTTTAAATAGTTAAGACCATATGAACAATTATCTATTTCAAATCATTATGACCTTTTCTTTTGTCATAAAACAATTTTTTCAATTCATAGTAACTTATTCAGAATAAAGTAAAATGAATTTATTAATATTTCAAAAATCAATAACTAAGAGATTTAAAAAATAATTCTATTTACCTAACCAATTCTAATACTTATGACTATTTGAACACTATCACCTTTGGTTTTGTCATAAAACAAATGTTTTTATTCATATAAGTTTGTTTGGAATAAAATAATGCTAATATATTAATATTACAAAAATTAATAAGAGATTTAAAAAATAAATCTTTTTATCAAACATGTTCAACAATTATCTATTTTAAATTGTTATGACCTTTTATTTTGTCATAAACAATTGTTTTAGTTCATAAAAGCTTATCTAAAATAAAATAAAGTTGTATTAATATTTCAAAAGTTAATAAGTAAGAGATTTAAAAAATAAATCAGTTTACTAAATTAGTTCAAATAATTATGGCCATTTAAACAACTATCTATTTCAAATTGTTGTTATCTTTTGTTTTCTCATAAAACAATTGCTTTTCATTATAGAAGCTTATTTGAAATAAAATAATACTAAATTACTAATATTTCAATAATTAATAAGAGATTTAAAAAATAAAATTTGTTTACCAAACCAGTTCAAATAGTTATGACTATTTGAACAATTCTCTATTTCAAATTGTTATAACCTTTTGTTCTATCATAAAACAATTGTTTTCTGTTGATATAAGCTTATTTGAAATAAAATAATACTAATTTAGTAATATTCTAAAAATTAATAATTAAGAGATTTAAAAAATAAATCCATTTGCTGAACTAGTTCAAATAGTTAAACTATATGAACAATTATTTATTTCAAATTGTTGTGACCTTTAGTTTTGTCATAAAACAATTGCTTTTTCTTAATATAAGTTTGTTCGAAATAAAATAATCCTAAGTTATTAATATTTTAGAATATTAATTAGTAAGAGATTTAAAAAGTAAATCTGTTTGCTAAGCAATTTCAAATAGTTTTGACAATTTGAAAAATTATCTATTTTAAATCATTTTAACTTTTTGTTTTGTCATCAAATAATTGGTCCTATTCATACTATTTTGTTTAGAATAAAATAATACTAATTTAATAATATTCCAAAACTTAATAACCAGGAAAATTAAAAAAATAAATATAATTGTTGAGCCAATTCAAATAGTTAAGACTATATGAACAATTATCTATTCCAAATCGTTATGACCTTTTTCATTTGTCGTAAAACAATTGTTTTATTCATGCAAGCTTATTCTGATTAAAATAATGTTAATTTAATAATATTTCAAAAATTAATAACTAAGAGATTTAAAAAATAAATTTATTTACTGAATCAGTTCAAATAGTTAAGATTATTAGAACAATTATCTATTTGAAATCATTTTGATATTTTGTTTAGTCATAAAACAATTGTTTCCATTCATACAAGCTTATTCAGAATAAATTAATACTAATTTATTAACATTCAAAAAATTAATAAGAAATAGATTTAAAAAAATAAATCTGTCTATCGAAAAGTTTGAATAGTTATTACTATTTTAACAATTATTAATTTAAAATCGTTATAACTTTTTGATTTCTCATAAAACATTTGTTTCAATTAATACAAGCTTAGATGGATTAAAATAATACTAATTTATTAATACTTACAAAAATAATAAGTAAGAAACTTAAAAAATAAATCAGTTTATTGAATTAGTTAAAATAATTATAGCCATTTGAACGATTATCTATTTCAAATCGTTATGACTTTTTGTTTTTTCATAAAACAAATTTTTTTATCACACAAGCTTATTCGAAATAAAATAATATTAATTTATTAATATTTCAAAAATTAATAAGTAAGAGATTTTAAAAATAAATATGTTTATCAAACCAGTTCAAATAGTTATGACTATGTAAACAATTATTAATCTCAAATCGTTAAGATCTATATTTTATCATAAAACAATTGTTTCTGATCATAGAAACTTATTTCGTTAAAAATAATACTAATCTAATAATATTTCAAAATTTAATAAGTAAGAGATTTAAAAAATAAATGTGTTTGTCGAGTCAATTCGAATAGTTAAAACTATTAGAATAATTATCTATTTTAAATAATTCTGACCTTTTGTTTAGTCATAAAAATATTTGTTTCATATTTTACAACTTTATTCGGAGTAAAATAATCTAAATTTATTAACATTCAGAAAATTAAAAAAGAAATGATATGAAAAAATAAATCTATTTACCAAACAAATTCAAATAGTGATGACTATTTAAACTATTATTTATTTAAAATCATTATGACCAGTTGTTTTAACATAAAACAATTGTTTTAGTTCATAAAAGCTTATCCAAAATAAAATAATACTAATTTTTTAATAATTCAAAAATTAATAAACAAGAGTTTAAAATAAATTTGTTTATCGAACATATTCAAATAATTATGACTATTTGAACAATTGTCTATTTAAAATCATTATGACCTTTTGTTTTGTCATAAAACAATTGTTTGAATTTATACAAGCTTAGTTAAAATAAAATAATACTAATTTATTAATATTTCAATAATCAATAAGTAAGTGATTTAAAAAGTGAATTTGTTTACCGAATCAGGTCAAATAATTATGGCCATTTCAATAATTATCTATTTCAAATCATTATTACCTTTTATTTGGTTATATAACAATTGTTTTTAATCATATATGTTTATTCAAAATAAAATAATATTAATTTTATTAATCTTTCAAAAATTAATAAGTAAGAGATTTTAAAAAATAAATCTATTTACCAAACTGGTTTAAATAGTTATGACAATTTGAACAATTGTATACTTCAAATCATTATAACCTTTTGTTCTATCATAAAACAATTATTTCTATTCATACAAGCTTATTTGAAATAAAATAATACTAATATAAAAATATTCCAAAAATTAATAACTAAGAGATTTAAAAACAAAATTTGTTTGTCAAACTAGTACAAATAATTAAGACTATATGAACAATTATCTATTTCAAATTGTTTTTGTTTTGTCATAAAACAATTTTTTCACTTCATACTAGCTTATTCAGAATAAAATAAAATAAATTTATTAACATTTCAAAAATTAATATGTAAGAGATTTAAAAAAAAAAAAAATTATTTACCTGACTAGTTCAAATAATTATGACTATTTGAATAATTATTTATTTCAAATTGCTATGACCTTTTGTTTTGTCATAAAACAAATGTCTTTATTCATATAAGTTTGTTTAGAATAAAATAATACTAATCTATTAATATTTCAAAAATTAATAATGGATTTTAAAAATAAATCTATTTATCAAACTAGTTTAAAAAGTTATGACTATTTGAGTAATTATTTATTTAAAATTGTTTCAATTTTTTGTTCTATTACAAAAAAAAATTTCTATTCATAAAAATTTATTCATATTAAAATAATACTAATTTATTAATATTTTGACAATTAATAAGCAAAATTTTAAAAAATAAATTGTTTATCAAACTAGATCAAATAGTTATGACTATTTGAATAAGTATTTATTTCAAATCGTTATAACCTTTTGTTTTGTTATAAAAAAATTATTTTAGTTCATATCAACTTATTTGAAATAAAATAATACTAAGTTATTAATATTTTGAAAATTAATAATTAAGAGATTTTAAAAATGAATCTATTTACTGAACAAGTTTAAATAATTATGACTATTTGAATAATTATCTATTTCAAATTGCTATAACTTTTTATTTTTTCACCAAATGATTTTTTCTATTCATACAAGCTTATTAAGAATAAAATAATACAATTTATTAATATTAAGACAATTAATAGGTAAAAGAGTTAAAAAATAAATTTGTTTGCTAAACAAGTTCAAATCCTTATGACTAATTGAACAATTATTTATTTCAAATTGTTATGACTTTTTGTTTTGTCATAAAACAATTTTTTTCTATTCACACAAGCTTATTAATATTAAAATAATATTAATTTATAAATATTTCAACAACTAATAAGTAAAAGATTTAAAAAATAAATATGTTTATTGAACAAGTTCAAATAGTCTTGACTATTTGAATAATTATCTATTTCAAATCATTGTGACATTTTATTTTGTAATAAAACAATTGTTTCAGTTCATATAAGCTTATTTGAAATAAAATAATACTAATTCATGAATATTCTAAAATTAATGAGTAAGAGAATTAAAAAATTAATTTGTTTATCAAACATTTCCAAATAGTTATGACTATCTGAATAATTATCTGTTTCAAAACATTATGACCTTTTATTTTGTCATAAAACAATTGGTTCTGTTTATGTAAGCTTATTTCAAATAAAATAATATAAATTTATTAATATTCTAAAAATTAATAAGTAAAATTTTAAAAAATAAATATGTTTTCTTAACACGTTCAAATAGTTATGACTATTTGAACAATTATCTATTTCAAATTGTTATGACCTTTCATTTTGTGATAAATCAATTGTTTCTATTTATAAAAGCTTATTCAGAATAAAATAATACTTATTTATTAAACTTTCAAAAATTAATAAATAAAAGATTTAAAAAAATAGTTCTAACTCTTTGAACAATTATTTATTTCAAATGTTATGATCTTTTTGTTTTGTCATAAAACAATTGTTTCTATTCATATAATTTTATTCGAAAGAAAATAATACTAATTTATTAATATTCTAAAAATTAATGAATTAGAGATTTAAAAAATAAATCTATGCACGAAACAAGTACAAATAGTCATGTCCATTTGAGTTATTATCTATTTCAAATAGTTATGATATTTTGTTTTGTCATAAAATAATTATTTCTATTTATACAAAATTATTAAGAACAAAATAGTACTAATTTATTAATATTTTAAAAATTAATGAGAGATTTAAAAACTAAATCTATTTATCAAACCAGTTCAAATAGTTTGACTATTTCAATAATTATCTATCTCAAATCGTTACGATTTTTGTTTTGTCATAAAACAATTATTTCTATTCATATAAGCTTATTCGAATTAAAATATTACAAAATTAATAATATTCTAAAAATTAATTTCTATTTAAAAAAAAATGTGTTTGTTGAACAAGTTTAAATAGTTAAGACTATTAGAATAATTACTAATTTCAAATCATTTTGACCTTTTGTTTATTCTTAAAATAATTTTTTCAGTTCATACATGGTTATTCGAAATAAAATAATACTAATTTATTATCATTCAAAAAATTAATAAGCAAGAAATTTTAAAAAATAAATTTGTTTACTAAACAAGTTTAAATAGTTATGACTATTTGAACAATTATCTATTTATAAGAAGTATAACCTTTTATTTTATCATAAAACGATTGTTTCAATTCATAAAAGTATATCCAAAATAAAATAATATTACTTTATTAATATTTCAAAAATTAAAAAGTTAAAGATTTAAAAGTAAGTCAATTAATTGAATCGCTTCAAATAATTATTGCCATTTAAATAATTATCTATTTCAAATTGTTACAAACTTTTGTTTTGTCATAAAATAATTGTTTTTCATCATACAAGCCTATTCAGAATAAAGTAATATTAATTTATTGATATTTCAAAAATTAATAAGTAAGAGATTTAAAAAATAATTTTTTTTACCGAACCAGTTTTTATATGAACAATTATCTATTTTCAATCATTATAACATTTTATTCTATTATAAAATAATTGTTTCAGTTCATATAAGCTTTTTTGGAATAAAATAATACTAATTTAATAATATTCCAAAAATTGATGACTAAGAGATGTAAAAAATAAATCTATTTGCCAAAGCAGTTCAAACAATTAAGACTATATGAACAATTATTTGTTTATAAAAAATTATGGCTTTTTGTTTCATCGTATAACAATTGTTTTTGATCATTCAAGCCTATTTGAAATAAAATAATACTAATTTGTTAATCTTTCAAAAATTAATAAGTAAGAGATTTAAAAAATAAATCTGTTTACTAAACTAATTCAAATATATAACTATTTGAACAATTGTAAACTTCAAATCATTATATCCTTTTCTTCTATCACAAAACAATTATTTTTGTTCATACAAGCTTATTCAAAATAAAATAATACTAATCGAATAATATTCCAAAAATTAATAACTAAGAGAATTAAAAAATAAATTTGTTTGTAGAACCAGTTCAAACATTTAAGACTATATGAACAATTATCTATTTCAAATCATCATGACCTTTTGTTTTGTCATAAAATAAGTTTTTTTCAATTCACACTAACTTATTTGGAATAAAATAAAATGAATTTATTAATATTTCAAAAATTAATAAGAGATTTAAAAATAATTTTATTTACCTAACCAATTTAAATAATTATGACTATTTGAACGATTATCTATTCCAAATTGTTATGACCTTTTGTCTTATCATAAAACAAAATGTTTTTGTTTATATAAGTTTGTTTGGAATAAAGTAATACTAATATATTAATATTCAAAAATTAATAAGAGATTTAAAAAATAAATCTATTTATCAAATGAGTTCAAATAGTTATGACTATTTGAGTAGTTATTTATTTCAAATCGTTATGATTTTTTGTTTCGTTATAAAATAGTTGTTTCCATTCATACAAGCCTATCCAGATTAAAATAATACTAATTTATTAATATTTCACCAATTAATAAGTAGAAAAAGTAAAAAATAAATATGTTCACTAAACTAGATCAAATAGTCATGACTATTTGAATAATTATTTATTTCAAATCATTATGACCTTTTGTTTTATCATAAAAAATTATTTCAGTAAATATAAGCTTATTCGAAATAAAATAATACTAAGTTATTAATATTACAAAAATTAATAATTAAAAGACTTAAAAAATGAATCTGTTTGTTGAACAAGTTTGAATAATTATGACTATTTCAACAATTATCGTTTTGAAATTGCTATAACCTTTTGTTTTGTCATAAAATGATTTTTTCTATTCATACAAGCTTATTTTGAATAAAATAATACAAATTTATTAATATAAAGAAAATTAATTAAAAACATTTTAAAAAAAAATTTGTTTACTGAACAAGTTCAAATTTTATGACTATTTGAACAATTATTTACTTCAAATTCTTATGACTTCTTGTTTTGTCATAAAACAATTGTTTGTTATTCAAATTACAATAATGTTAATTTATTAATATTTTGACAATTAATAAGTAAAAGATTTAAGAAATAAATATGTTTTTTGAACAAGTTCAAATAGTCCTGACTATTTGAATAATTATCTATTTTAATCATTGTGACCTTTTTTTTTGTAATAAAACAATTGTTTCAATTCATATAAGCTTATTTGAAATAAAATAATACTAATTTATTAATATTCAAAAAATTAATGAGTAAGAGAATTAAAAAATGAATATGTTTGCTGAACATGTTCAAATAGTTATGACTATCTAAACAATTATCTATTTCAAAACATTATGACATTTTGTTTTGTCATAAAAAAATTGGTTCTATTCATGCAAGCTTATTTTGAATAAAATAATATAAATTTATTGACATTTTGAAAAATTAAATAAGTAAAAATTTTAAAAATAAATATGTTTTCTAAACACGTTCAAATAGCTATGACTATTTGAACAATTATCTATTTCAAATCATTATGACTTTTTGTTTTGTTATAAACCAATTTTTCTATTCATAAAAACTTGTTTAGAATAAAATAATACTAATTTATTAAAATTCCAAAAGTTAGTAAGTAAAAGATTTAACAAAATAAATATGTTTACTAAATGAGTTCAGCTATTTATGACTATTTGAACAATTATTTATTCCAAATCACTATGATCTTTTATTTGTCATAAAACAATTGTTTCTATTCATATAAGTTTATTCCAAAATAAATAATAATAATTTATTAATATTCTAAAATTTATAAGTTGAAGATTTAAAAAATAAATTTGTTCACCAAACAAGTTCTAATAGTCATATCCATTTGAGCTATTATCTATTTCAAATCGTTATGACAATATATTTTGTTGTAAAATAATTGTTTCGATTCATACAAAATTATTCAAAATAAAATAATACCAATTTATTAATATTTTGAAAATTGATAAGAGATTTAAAAACTAAATTAGTTTATCAAGCCAGTTCTAATAGTTATGATTATGTGAACAATTATCTATCTCAAATCGTTATAATCTTTGTTTCATCATAAAACAATTGTTTATATTCATGCAAGCTTATTCAGAGTAAAATATTGCTAATTTGATGGTATTCTAAAAATTAATAAGTAAGAAATTTAAAAAATAAATGTGTTTGCCGAACTAGTTCAAATAATTAAGACTATTAGAATAATTATCTGTTTCAAATTGTTCTGACCTTTTGTTTAGTCATAAAATAATTTTTTCAATTCATACATGCCTATTCAAAATAAAATAATACTAATTTATTAACATTCAAAAAATTAATAAACTACAAATTTCAAAAAAATAAATCTATTTGCCTAACAAGTTCAAATAGTTATGGCTATTTGAACCATTACCTATTTAAAATAAATATGACCTTTTCTCTTATTATAAAACAATTATTTCAATTGATAAAAAGCTTATCTAAAATAAAATAATATTACTTTATTAATATTTCAAAAATTGATAAGTTAGAGATTTAAATAATATGTCAATTTATCAAATTGGTTCAAATAATTTTGGCCATTTGAACAATTATCTATTTCAATTCATTACAAACTTTTGCTTTATTATAAAACAATTGTTTTCCATCATACAAGCCTATTCAAAATAAAATAATATTAATTTATTAATATTTCAAAAATTAATAAATAAGAGATTTAAAAAATAAATTTGTTTACCAAACCAGTTCTTATTTGAACAATTATCAATTTCAAATTGTTATAACTTTTTGTTCTGTTATAAAATAATTATTTTAGTTCATATAAACTTATTCAAAATAAAATAAAACTAATTTAATAATATTCCAAAAATTAATAACTAAGAGATTTAAAAAATTAATCTGTTTGTCGAAGCTGTTGAAACAGTTAAGACTGTATGACCAATTATCTATTTCAAATTGTTATGACCTTTTTGTTTTGTCATAAAACAATTGTTTCAGTTCATACAAACTTATTCAAAATAAAATAATAATAATTTTTTAATATTTCAAAAAGTAAAAAGTAAGTGATTTAAAAAATAAATCTGTTTACCTAATAAGTTTAAATAATTTTAGCCATGCCAATAATTAACTATTTCAAATAGTTATTGCCTTTTTGTTTGGTCATATAACAATTGTATTTGAACATTCAAGCTTATTCAGAATAAAATAATACTAATTAATCTTTCAAAAATTAATATGTAAATGATTTAAAAATAAATCTATTTACCGAACTAGTTCAAATAGTTATGACTATTTGAACAATTGTAAACTTCAAATCCTTATAACCTTTATGTACTGTCATAAAACAATTATTTTTGTTCATATAAGCTTATTTGGAATAAAATAATACTAATATAATAATATTCCAATAATTAATAACTAAAAGAATTAAAAAATAAATTTGTCTGTCAAACCAGTTCAAATATTTAAAACTATATGAACAATTATCTATTTCAAATCATTATAACCTTTTGTTTTGTCATAAAATAAGTTTTTTTGAATTTATACTAGCTTATTTGGAATAACATAAAATGAATTTACTAATATTTTAAAAATTAATATGTAAGAGATTTAAAAAATAATTTTGTTTACCTAACCAGTCCAAAATAATTATAACTATTTGAACAATTATCTATTTCAAATCATTATGACTGTTTGTTTTTTCATAAAATAAATGTTTTTGTTCATATAAGTTTGTTAAAAAAAAAGTAATACTAATCTATTAATATTTCTAATAGTAATAATAGATTTAAAAAATAAATCTATTTATCAAACTAGTTTAAATAGTTATGACTATATGAGCAATTATTTATTTCAAATTGTTATGACTTTTTGTTTTGTTATAAAAACAATTGTTTATGTTCATACAAGCTTATTTAGACTAAAACAATACTAATTTATTAATATTTCAACAATTAATAAGTAAAAATTTTAAAAAATAAATATTTTACCAAACTAGATCAAATAATCATGATTATTTAAATAATTATTTATTTCAAATTGTTATGACATTTTATTTTATCATAAAAGAATTGTTTCAGTTCATATAAGCTTATTGGGAATAAAATAATACTAATTTATTAATAATCCAAAAATTAATAATAAAGAGATTTAAAAGAATAATCATTTAGTAAACAAGTTTAAATAATTATGACTATTTAAACAATTATATATTTGAAATCGCTATAACCTTTTGTTTTTCTATAAAAGAATTTTTTTTTATTCATACAAGCTCATTTCAAATAAAACAATACAAATTTATTAATATTAAGACAATTTATAAGTAAAATATTTAATAAATAAATATGTTTACCGAATAAGTTCAAATCGTTATGACTATTTTGTGCAATTATTTATTTCAACTTGTTAGGACTTTTTGTTTTGCAATAAAACAATTGTTTCTATTCATACAAGTTTATTCAGATTAGAATAATACTAATTTATTAATATTTTGACAATTAATAAGTAAAAGATTTTAAAAAGTAAATATGTTTACTAAACAAGTTCAAATAGTCATGACTATTGGAATAATTATCTATTTCAGATCACAATGATCTTTTTTTTGTAATAAAACAATTGTTTTAGTTCTTATAAGTTTGTTTAAACTAAAATAATACTAATTTATTAATATGCTAAAAATTAATGAGTAAGAGAAATAAAAAATGAATCTATATACCGAATAAGTTCAAATAGTTATGACTAGCTAAACAATAATTTATTTCAAAATATTAACACCTTTTGTTTTGACATAAAACAATTGATTCTGTTCAATCAAGCTTATTTTGAATAAAATAATTTAAATTTATTAATATTCTAAAAATTAATAAGTAAAAATTTTAAAAATAAATTTGTTTTATGAACACGTTCAAATAGTTGACTATTTGAACAATTATCTATTTCAAATCATTATGACCTTTTGTTTTGTCAAAAACCCATTGTTTTTATTCATAAAAGCTTAATCGAAATAAAATAATATTAATTTATTAAAATTCCAAAAATTAATAAGTAAAAGATTTTAAAAAATAAATCTGTTTACTAAGCGAGTTCAAATAGTTATGACTATTTAAATAATTATTTATTTCAAATTATTATAATCTTTTGTTTTGTCATAAAATAATTGTTTCTATTCATAAAAGTTTATTTGAAATAAAATAATACTAATTTATTAATATTCTAAAAATTAATAATTTGGAGATTTAAAAAATAAATTTGTTTACCAAATAAGTTTAAACAATCATGTCCAATTAATCTATTATCTATTTCAAATTGTTATAACATTTTATTTTATCGTAAAACAATTGTTTTTATTCATGCAAAATTATTCAAAATAAAATAATACTAATTTATTAATATTTCAAAAATTAAAAAGAGATTTAAAAACTAAATTTGTTTACAAAATTATTTCAATTAGTTATGACTATTTGATCAATTATCTATCTCAAATCACTATGATCTTCATTTTGTCATAAAACAATTGTTTCTATTCATACAAGCTTATTCAGAGTAAAATATTGCTAAACTAATAATATTTTAAAAATTAATAAGTAACAGATTTAAAAAATCAATGTGTTTATTAAACCAGTTCAAATAGTTATGACTATTGGAACAATTATCTATTTCAAATCATTCTGACCTTTTGTTTAGTCATAAAATAATTGTTTCAGTTCATACATGCTTATTCAAAATAAATAATACTCTTTTATTAACATTCAAAAAATTAATAAGCAAGAAGTTTAAAAAAATAAATTTGTTTACTGAACAAGTTCAAATAGTTATGACTATTTGAACAATTATCTATTTAAAATCGTTATGACCCTTTGTTTTATCATAAAACAATTGTTTTAGTTCATAAAAGCTTATCCAAAATAAAATAATATTAGTTTATTAATATTTCAAAAATTGAGAAGTTGAAGATTTAAAAAATAAATCAGTTTATTAAATCAGTTCAAATAATTTCGCCATTTGAATAATTATCTATTTCAAATATATTATGATCTTTTGTTTTGTCATAAACAAATGTTTTCATCATACAAGCTTATTTCGAATAAAATAATACTAATGCATTAATATTTCAAAAAATAATAAGTAGGAGATTTAAAAAAGAAATATGCTTACCAAACGAGTTCAAATAGTTATGACTATTTGAACAATTATATATTTCAAATCATTATAACCTTTTGTTTTATCATAAAATAATTATTTATGTTCATACAAGCTTATTCGAAATACAATATTACTAATTTAATAATATTATAAAAATTAATAACCAAGAGATTTAAAAAATAAATTTTTTTGCTGAACCAATACAAATAGTTAAGGCTATATGAATATTTATCTATTTCAAACCGTTATGACCTTTTGTTTTGTCGTAAAACAAATGTTTTCGTTCATATAAGTTTGTTCGAAATAAAATAATATTAATTTATTAATATTTTGAAAATTAATAAGAGATTTAAAAGGTAAGTCCATTTACCAAACCAGTTTAAATAGTTATAATAATTTGAACAATTATTTATTTCAAATTATTATAATCATTTGTTTTGTCATAAAATAATTGTTTCTATTGATACAGTCTTATTCAAAATAAAGTAATGCTAATTTGTTAATATCCTAAAAATTAATAAGTAACGGATTTAAAAAATGAATCTATTGGACTGACCAATACAAATGGTTATAACTGTTTGAACAATATTTATTTTAAAGTGTTATAACCTTTTGTTTTATTAGAAAATAATTGTTTCTATTTGTACAAGCTGACTTGAAATAACATAAATCTAATTTATTAATATTTCAAAAACTAATAAGCAAGAGATTTAAAAACTAAATCTGTTTATCGATCAAGTTAAAATAGTTACTACTCTTTGAATAATTATCTATTTCAAATCGCTATAACCTTTTGTTTTGTCATAAAATAATTTTTTCTATTCATACAAGCTTATTTCAATTAAAATAATACAAATTTATTAATATTTAGACAACTAATTATTAAAATATTTAAAAGATAAATTTGTTTATCGAATAAGTTCAAGTAGTTATGACTATTTGAACAATTATTTTTTTCAAATTGTTATGACTTTTTCTTTTTCATAAAATAATTGTTTTTGTTCATACAAGCTTATTCAGATTAAAATAATATTAATTAATTAATATTTTGACAATTAATGAGTAAAAGATTTTAAATATAAATATGTTTACCGAACAAGTTCTAATTGTCATAACTACTTTAGTAATTATCTATTTCAAATCATTATGACCATTTGTTTCATCATAAAACAATTGTATCAATTCATATAGGCTTACTGAACAAGCTCAAATAGTTATGACTGTTTGAACAATTATTTATTTCAAATAGTTATGATCTTTTATTTTATCATAAAATAATTTTTTCTATTCAGACAAGTTTATTCAGAATAAACTAATACTAATTTATTAATATTCTAGAAATTAATAGGTAGGAGATTTAAAAAATAAATTTGTTTACCAAATAAGTTCAAATAGTCATGTTGATTTGAATAATTATCTATTTCAAATCATTATGACCTTTTATTTTATAGTAAAACAATTGTTTCTATTCATACATAATTATTTAGAATAAAATAATATTGATTCATTAAGATTTTGAAAATTAATAAGAGTATTAAAAACTAAATCTGTTTATCAAACTAGTTCAAATAGTTATGACTTTTTGAACAATTATATATCTCAAATCATTATGATCTTTATTTTGCTATAGAACAATTGTTTTTTTTTCATATAAGCTTATTCAGATTAAGATAATACTAATTTAATAATAAAAAATAAATTTGTTTTGCTGAACTAGTTCAAATAGTTAAAACTATTAGAACAATTATCTATTTCAAATTGTTATGACATTTTGTTTAGTCATAAAACAATTATTTCAGTTCATACAACCTTATTCAGAATAAAATAATACTAATTTACTAAAACTCAAAAAATTAATAAGTGACAGATTTAAAAAAATAAATAAGTTTATTGAACAAGCTCAAATAGATATGACTATTTGAATAATTATATATTTAAAATCATTATGACCTTTTTCTTTTGTCATAAAACAATTGTTTTAGTTTATAAAAACTTGTCCAAACTAAAATAAAACTACTTTATTAATATTTCAAAAATTATTAAGTAAGAGATTTAAAAACTAAACCTATATTTCGAACCAGTTCAAGTAGTTACAACCATTAGAACAAATATCAATCTCAAATTTTATGATCTTTGTTTTGTCAAAAAAATTTGTTTATGATCATATAAGCTTATTCAAATAAAAATAATATTAATTTATAATATTTCATAAATTAATAAGCAAGAGATATGTTTGCCAAATCAGTTGAAACGGTTAAGGCTATTAGAATAATTATCTATTTCAAGTTGTTTTAACTTTTTGTTTAGTCATAAAACTATTGTTTTAGTTTATAAAAGCTTATTCGGAATAAACATTAATTTATTAACATTCAAACAATTAATAAGCAAAAGATTTGAAAAAATAAATTTGTTTACTGAACAAGTTCAAATAGTTATGATTATTTGAACAATTTTATTTGAAATTATTATGAACTTTTGTTTTATCATAAAACAATTGTTTCAGTTCATAAAAGCTTATCCAAAATAAAATAATACTACTTTTTTTAATATTTCAAAAATTAGTAAGTAAGTAATTTAACAAAATAAATTAGTTTACCAAATCAGTTCAAATAATTATAGCCATTTGAACAAAATTGTTGATACTTTTCGTTTTGTCTTAAAACAATTGTTTGTCAACATACTAACTTATTTAAAATAAAATAATACCAATTTATTAATATTTCAAGAATTAGTAATTGATTTAAAAATTAAATCTATTTACCGAACTAGTTTAAATAATTATGACTATTTGAACAATTATCTATTTCAAATTGTTATAACCTTTTGTTTTGCATAAAACAATTATTTCTGTTCACACAAGTTTATTCAAAATAAAATAATACTAATGTAATAATATTTTGAAAATTCATAACTAAGAGATTTAAAAAATAAATCTGTTTGTCAAACCAGTTCAAACAGTTAAAACTATATAAACAATCATCTATTTCATATCATTATGACCTTTTATTTTGTTTTAAGACAATTATTTCAGCTCATATAAGTTTACTTGTAATAAATAAAACTAATTTGTTAATATTTCAAAATTTTATAACTAAGAGACTTAAAAAATAATTCTATTTACCAAACCAGTTCAAATAATTATAACTATTTAAACAATTACCTATTTCAAATCGTTATTACTTTTTGTTTTGTCATAAAATAATTTTTTTTATTCATATAAGTTTGTTTGAAATAAAATAATACTAATTTATTAATATTTAGAAAATTAATCAGTAAGAGATTTAAAAAGTAAATATGTTTACCAAATTATTTCAAATAGTTTTGACTATTTGTAATAATTATTTATTTTAAATCATTATAACCTTTCGTGTTGTCATCAAACAATTGGTTCTATTCATACTATTTTATTCATAATGAAATAATACTAATTTAATAATATTTTAAAACTTAATAACCAAGAAAATTTAAAAATTAATCTAATTACTGAACCAGTTCAAATAATTAAGTCTATATGAACGATTATCAATTTCAAATCTTTATGACCTTTTGTTTTATCATAAAACAAAATTTTTTTTTTCGTACAAGCTTATTTGGTTTAAAATAATACAAATTTAATAATATTTTAAAAATTAATAAGAGATTTAAAAAATATATTTATTTACCAAACCAGTTCATAGGTTAAGACTATTAGAACAATTATCTATTTCAAATCGTTTTGACCTTTTGTTTAGTTATAAAACAATTGTTTTAGTTCATACAAGTTTATTTGGAATACATTAATAATAATTTATTAAAATTGAAAAATTAATAAGAAAGATGTTTAAAAAAATAAATCTATTTATTGAATAAGTTCAAATAATCATTACTATTTGAACAATTATCTATTTAAAATCATTATGACCTTTTGTTTTGTCATAAAACAATTATTTCAGTTAATACATGCTTAAACGGATAAAATAATATTAATAAATTTTTTTACTGAATCGATAAAAATAATTATAGCCATTTGAACAATTATCTATTTCAAATCATTCTAACCTTTTATTTTTTTATAAACCAATTGTTTTTTATCAAACAAGCTTATTCGAAATAGAATAATACTAATTTATTAATATTTCAAAAATTAATAAGAGATTTAAAAAATAAATGTGTTTTCGAATAGTTAAAACTATTAGAATAATTATATATTTCAAATCATTTGACCTTGTTTTAGTCATAAAATATTTGTTTCACATCATACAAGCTTATTCAAAATAAAATAATCCTAATATATTAACATTTGAAAAATTAATAAGCAAGAGATTTGAAAAAATAAATCTGTTTACCAAATAAGCTCAAATAGTTATGACTATTTGAACAATTACTTATTTAAAATCATTATGACCTTTTGTTTTGTCATAAAACAATTGTTTTAGTTAATACAAGCTTATGCGAAATAAAATAATACTAATCTATTAATATTTCTGAAATTAATAAAAGATTTAAAAAATAAATTTGTCTACTAAATCAATTGAAATAATTTTGGCCATTTGAACAATTATTTATTTCAAATCGTAATGACCTTTTGTTTTGTCATAAAACAATTGTTTCAGTTCTTACAAGCTTATTTGAAATAAAATAATAATAATAATAATAATAATAATAATAATAATTTATAATATTCCTAAAATTAATAAGTAAGTGATTTAAAAAGTGAATCTGTTTATCAAATCAGTTCAAATAATTCTGGCCATTTCAACAATTATCTATTTCAAATCATTATGAACTTTTGCTTTGTCATAAAACAATTGTTTTTCATCATACAAACCTATTTGGAATAAAATAATACTAATTTATTAATATTTCAAAAATTAATAAGAAGGAGATTTAAAAAATAAATCTGTTTATCGAACCAATTCCTATTTGAATAATTACCTATTTCAAATCGTCATAATCTTTTGTTCTACTATAAAATAATTGTTTCAGTTCACATATGCTTATTCAAAATTAAATAATATTAATTTAATAATATTTCAAAAATTAATAACTAAGAAATTAAAATAAATAAATCTGTTTGCTGAAGTAGTTCAAACATTTAAGATTATATGAACAATTATCCATTTCAAATTATTTTAACCTTTTGTTTTGTCATAAAACAATAATTTCAGTTCATATAAGCTTATTTGAAATAAAATAATACAAATGTATTAATATTTCAAAAATTAATAAGTATGTGATTTAAAAAATGAATCTGTTTATCAAATCATTTCAAATAATTAGGGCATTTCAACAATTATCTATTTCAAATCATTATTACCTTTTGTTTGGTCATATAACAAATGTCTTTGATCATTCAAGCTTATTCGAAATAAAATAATACTAATTTACTAATATTTCAAAAATTAATATGTAAAAGATTTAAAAAATAAATCTATTTACCAAACCATTTCAAATAGTTATTACTATTTGAACAATTATATATTTCAAATTATTATAACCTTTTGTTATGTCATAAAACAATTATTTCTATTCACACAAGTTTATTCAGAATAAAATAATACTAATGTAATAATATTGTAAAAATTAATAACTAAGAGATTTAAAAAATAAATTTGTTTGCCAAACCAGTTCAAATAGTTAAGGTTATATGAACAATTTTTTATTTCAAATTGTAATGACCTTTTGTTTTGCTGTAGAACAATTTTTTATTTCTTAGTAACTTATTCATAATAAAATAAAATAAATTTATCAATATTTCAAAAATTAAGAAGTGAGAGATTTAAAAAATAATTCTTTTTGACAAGCTAGTTCAAATAATTATATCTATTTGAACAACTATTTATTTTTAGATCATTCTGACATAAAACAAATGTTTTTGTTCATTCATAAAACAAAATGTTTTTTTTTTTTTTCATATAAGTTTGTTTGAGATAAAACAAGATTAATTTATTAATATTTTGAAAATTAAAAAGTAAAAGATTTAAAAAATAAAATCTATTACTAAACCAGTTCAATTAGTTATAACTATTTGAACAATTATTTATTTCAAATCATTATGACCATTTGTTTTGTCATAAAATAATTGTTTCTATGCATATAGTCTTATTCAGAATAAAATAATGCAATTTATGAATATTCTAAAAGTTAATAAGCAACGGATTTAAAAAACAAATCTATTAGCTTGACCAGTACATATAGTTATGATTGTTTGAATAATTATCTGTTTTAAATCATTATGACCTTTTGTTTTATCACAAAAATAATTGTTTCTATTTGTAAAAGCATATTTGAAATAATATAATTCTAATTTATTAATATTCCAAAAATTAATAAGTAAGAGATTTAAAAAATTAATCTATTTACTGAACAAGTTCAAATAGTTATGACTATTTGAACAATTATCTATTTCAAATTGCTATCACCTTTTTATTTTGTCATAAAAAATTTTTTTTCTATTCATGCAAGCTTATTTCAAATAAAATTAATAAGTAAAATATTAAAAAAAAATATTTTTACCCAATAAGTTCAAATAGTTATGACTATTTGAAAAATTATTTATTTCAAATTGTTATAACTTTTTGTTTTATTATAAAACAATTGTTTTTCTTTACACAAACTTATTTGGATTAAAATAATATGAATTTATTAATATTTTACCAATTAATAAGTAAAAGATTTTAAAATAAATTTGTTTATCGAATAAGTTCAAATAGTCATAACTATTTAAATAATTATCTACTTCAAATCGTTATGACTTTTTGTTTTATTATGAAACAATTGTATCAGTTTATATAGGCTTATTCTAAATAAAATACAACTAATTTATTAATATTCTAAAATTTAACGAGTAAGAGATTTAAGAAAATGAATCTACTTACTGAACAAGTTCAATTAGTTATGATTATTTGAACAATTATATATTTCAAATCATTATGACCTTTTATTTTGTCATAAAGCAATTGTTTCTATTCATAAAAGCTTATTCTGAATAAAATAATTAAATTTGTCAATATTCCAAAAATTATTAAGTCAAAATAAAAAAATAAATCTATTTTTGAACCTATTCAAATAATTATGACTATTTATCTATTTGAATATTTATCTATTTCAAATAGTTATGACCTTTTGTTTTGTCATAAACCAATTGTTTCTATTCATACAAGCTTATTCAAAATAAAAATAATACTAATTTATTAATATTCCAAAAATTAATAAGTTAAATATTTTAAAAAATAAATATGTTTATTGAGCAAGTTAAAATAGTTATGACTACTTGGACAATTATTTTTTTCAAATAGTTATGCTCCTTTGTTTTATCATAAAACAATTATTTCTATTCAAACAAGTTTATTCTAAATAAAATTATACTAATTTATTAATATTTTGCAATTTAATAGGTAGGAGATTTAAAAAAATAAATTGTTTAACGAACAAGTTCAAATAGTCCAATGCACTTGAACAGTTATCTATTTAAAATTGTTATGAACTTTTGTTTTGTCATAGAAAAAGTATTTCTATTCATGCATATTCTGCAATTTAATAGGTAGGAGATTTAAAAAATAAATCTGTTTACCAAGCAAGTTGACATAGTCATGTCCACTTAAACAATTATCTATTTCAAATTGTTATGACCTTTTGTTTTGTCATAAAAAAGTTGTTTATGTTCATACAGAATTATTGAAAATAAAATAATACTGATTTATTAATATTTTGAAAATTTATAAGAGATTTAAAAACTAAATCTGTTTATCTAACCAGTTTAAATAGTTATGATTGTTTGAACAATTATCTATCGCAAATTGTTGTGAACTTTATTTTGTCATAGAACAATTGTTTCTTTTCATACAAGCATTTCAGATTAAAATAATACTGATTTAATAATATTCCAAAACTTAATAAGTAAGAGATTTAAAAAATAAATACATTTGCTAAACCAATTCAAATAGTTAGGACTATTAGAATAATTATCTATTTCAAATCGTTTTGAACTTTTGTTTAGTCATAAAACAATTATTTC
Source organism: Durio zibethinus (assembly GCF_047325235.1). NCBI lineage: Eukaryota > Viridiplantae > Streptophyta > Magnoliopsida > Malvales > Malvaceae > Durio > Durio zibethinus. Next base: position 28,827,236 of record NC_143169.1, read on the forward strand.
AGTTTATATAAGTTTATTTAGAATAAAATATTACTAATATATTAACTTTCAAAAAGTTAGTAACCAAGAAATTTAAAAAAATAAATCTGTTTACTAAATAAGTTCAAATAGATAAGACTATTTGAACAATTATCTATTTACAATTGTTAAAACCTTTTGTTTTGTAATAAAACAATTGTTTCGGTTCATAAAAACTTACTTGAAATAAAATAATACTATTTCACTAATATTTCAAAAATTATTAAGTAAGAAATTTAAAAAGTAAAGCTATTTTTTAACCAATTCAAATAGTTATGACTATTTAAACAAATATCAATCTTAAATCATTATGATAATTGTTTTGTCATAAAGTAATTGTTTTTTATCATATAAGCTGATTCGGATAAAAATAATATTAATTTAATAATATTTCAAAAATTAATAAGTAAAAGATTTAAAAAATAAATGTGTTTACTGAATTAGTTTGAATAGTTAAGGCTATGAGAATAATTATCTATTTCAACTCATTCTAACCTTTTATTTAGTTATAAAATAATTGTTTTAGTTCATACAAGCTTATTTGGAAGAAAATAATACTAATTTATTAACTTTTTAAAAATTCATAAGCAAGAAATTTGAAAAAATAAATCTGTTTACCGAACAGGTTCAAATAGTTATAACTATTTGAACAATTATCTATCTCAAATCATTATGATCTTTATTTTGTCATAAAACAATTGTTTCTTTTCATACAAGCATATTTGGATTAAAATAATATTAATTTAATAATATTCCAAAAATTAATAAGTAAGCGATTTAGAATTAAATATGTTTGTCGAACTAGTTCAAATAGTTAGGACTATAAGAATAATTATTTATTTCAAATCATTTTGATCTTTCATTTAGTCATAAAATAATTATTTCAGTTCATACAAGCTTATTTGGAATAAAATAATACTAACTTATTAACTTTCAAAAAATTAATAAGCAAAAAATTTTGAAAATTAAATATGTTTACTGAACAAGTTCAAATAAATATAACTATTTAAACAATTATCTATTTAAAATTACTATGACTTTTTGTTTTATCATAAAACAATTGTTTCAGCTCATAAAAACTTATTCGAAATAAAATAATAGTACTTTATTAATATTTCAAAAATTATTAAGCAAGAGATTTAAAAACTAAAGCTATTTTTTGAACCAGTTCAAATAGTTATGACTATTTAAATAAATATCAATCTCAGATGATTTTGATCTTTGTTTTGTCATAAAATAATTGTTTCTGATCATACAAGCTGATTCGGATAAAAATAATACTAATTTAATATTATTTTGAAAATTAATAAGAGATTTAAAAAATAAATGTGTTTACCAAATCAGTTCAAATAGTTAACACTATTAGAATAATTATCTATTTCAAATCGTTCTAACCATTTGTTTAGTCATAAAATAATTGTTTCAATTCAAACAAGCTTATTTGGAAGAAAATAATACTAATTTATTAACTTTTGAAAAATTAATATGCAAGAGATTTGAAAAAATAAATCGATTTACCGAACAAGTTCAAATAGTTATGACTATTTGAACAATTATCTATTTAAAATTGTTATGAACTTTTGTTTTATCATAAAACAATTGTTTCAGTTCATAAAAATTTATCCAAAATAAAATAATATTACTTTATTAATATTTTTAAGATCAATAAGTAAAGGATTTAAAAAATAAAACAGTTTATTGAATTACTTCAAATGATTATAACTATTTGAATAATTATCTATTTCAAATCGTTATTACCTTTCGTTTTGTCATAAAACAATTGTTTTTCAACATACAAGCTTGTTTTAAATAAAATCATTATTTCCTTTCTTTTTTGTCATAAAACAATTGTTTTGAACAAAGAAGCTTATTTTATATAAAATAATACTAATTTATTAATATTTCAAGAATTAGTATGAGATTGAAAAAATAAATTTGTTTACTAAACCAATTCAAATAGTTATGACTATTTTGAACAATTTTCTGTTTCAAATTGTTATAATCTTTTGATCTATCATAAAATAATTATTTTCGTTCATATAAGTTTGTTCGAAATAAAGTAATACAAAATTAAAAATATTCTAAAAATCATAACTAAGAGATTTAAAAAATAAATTAGTTTGTCGAACCAGTTAAAACAATTAAAACTATATGAAGAATTATGTATTTTAAATTGTTATTACCTTTTGTTTTGTCATAAATAAATGATTTCATCTCATCCAAGTTTTTTCGTAATAAAATAAAACTAATTTTTTAATATTTCAAAATTTTAAAAGTTAAAGATTTAAAAAAAATTATTTACTGAACCAGTTCAAATAATTATAACTATTTGAACAATTATATATTTCAAATCATTATAACCTTTTGTTTTGTCATAAAATAATTATTTTTTTCATACAAGCTTATTTGAAATAAAATAATACTACTCTAATAAGATTCTGACAATTAATAACTAAGAGATTTAAAAAATAAATTTTTTCGCCAAACCACTTTAAATAGTTAAGGATGTATGAATAATTATCTATTGCAAATTGTTATGGCCTTTTAGTTTGTCGTAAAACAAATTTTTAGTGCTTACTAACCTATTTGGAATAAAACAAAACAAATTTACTAATATTTCAAAAATTATTAAGTAAGAGATTTAAAAAATAATTATGTTTGTTAAACCAGTTCAAATAATTATGATTATTTGAACAATTATCTATTTCAAATCATTATTACCTTTTTTTTTGTCATAAAAAAAATGTTTTTGTTCATATAAGTTTGTTTGGAATCAAATAATATTAATTTATAATATTTTAAAAATTAATAAGAGATTTAAAAAAGAAATTTGTTTATCAAACTAGTTCAATTAGTTATAACTATTTGAACAATTATTTATTTCAAATCATTATGACCATTTGTTTTGTCATAAAACAATTGTTTCTGTTCATATAGTCTTATTCGGAATAAAGTAATGCTAATTTATTAATATTTTGAAAATTAATAAGTAAAGGATTTAGGAAATGTATTTATTGGCCTGACCAATGCAAATAATTATGGCTGTTTGAACAATTATCTATTTCAAATCATTATGACCTTTTGTTTTGTCATAAAACAATTGTTGCTGTTCGTACAAGCTTATTCAGAATAAAATAATTCTAATTTATTAATATTCCAAAAATTAATAAGTAAGAGATTTAAAAAATGAATCTATTTATCGAACAGGTTCAAATAGTTATAACTATTTGAACAATTATCTATTTCAAATTGTTATAACCTTTTGTTTTGTTATAAAACAATTGTTTCTATTCATACAAGCTTATTTCGAATAAAATAATATAAACTGACTAATAATCCAACAATTAACAAAAATTTAAAAATAAATCTATTTTTTGAACACGTTCAAATATTTCTGACTATTGAATAATTATCTATTTCAAATTGTTATGACCTTTTAGTTTGTCATAAACCAATTGTTTTTGTTCATAAAAGCTTACTCAAAATAAAATAATATTAATTTATTAAAATTCCAAAAATTAATAAGTAAAATATTTAAAAAATAAATCTATTTACCGAGTGAGTCCAAATAATTATGACTATTTAAATAATTATTTATTTCAAATTGTTATGATCGTTTGTTTTGTCATAAAACAATTATTTCTATTCATACAAGTTTATTCGAAATAAAATAATACTAATTTATTAATATTAAAAAAATTAGTTGGAAGTTTAAAAAATAAATCTGTTTATCGAACAAGTTCAAATAATCATGTCCATTTGAACTATTACCAATTTTAAATCATTATGACATTTTGTTTTGTCGTAAAACAATTGTTTCTATTCATACAAAATTATTTAGAATAAAATAATACTAATTTATTAATATTTCAAAAATTAATAAGCTTAAAAACCAAATCTATTTACTGGACCAGTTTAAATAGTTATAATTATTTGAACAATTATCTATCTCAAATTGGTATGAGCTTTGTTTTATCATGAAACAATTGTTTCTATTCATACAAACTTATTTGAAGTAAATATTGCTAAACTAATAATATTCTAAAAATTAATAAGAGATTTAAAAATAAATGTGTTTGACGAACTAGTTTAAATAGTTAAGACTATTAGAATAATTATCTATTTCAAATTGTTCTGACTTTTTGTTTAGTTATAAAATAATTATTTTAGTTCATACATGCTTATTTGAAATAAAATAATACTATTTTATTAACATCCAAGAAATTAATAAGCAAGGAATTAAAAAAAAATCTACAGCCAAACAAGTTCAAATAGTTATGACTATTTAAACAATTATCTATTTAAAATTGTTATGGCCTTTTGCTTATCATAAAACAATTATTCAGTTCATAAAAGCTTATCCAAAATTAAATAATAATACTTTATTAATATTTCAAAAATTGAAAAGTTGGAGATTTAAAAAATAAATTAGTTTATCGAATCAACTCAAACAGTTATGGCTGTTTGAACAATTATCTAATTCAAATCATTATGAACTTTTGTTTTGTCATCAAACAATTGTTTTTCATCAAACAATTGTTTTTCATCAAACAAGCCTATTTGGAATAAAATAATACTAATTCATTAATATTTCAAAAATTACTAAGTAGGAGATTATCTATTTACTGAACCAGTTTAAATAGTTATAACTATTTGAACAATTATATATTTCAAATCATTATAACCTTTGTTTTGTCATAAAACAATTATTGATGTTCATACCAGCTTATTCGGAATAAAATATTGTTGAACCAGTTCAAATAGTTAAGGGTATTTGAATAATTATCTATTTCAAATCGTTATGACACTTTGTTTTGTTGTAAAATAATTGTTTCTATTGAAACAATCTTATTTGGAATAAAGTAATGCTAATTTATTAATATTCTAAAAATTAATAAGTAACGGTTTTAAAAACTGAATCTGTTGTCTTGACCAATACAAATTGTTATGACTGTTTGAAACATTATTTATTTCAAATTATTATGAACTTTTGTTTTGTCACAAAACAATTGTTTCTTTCGTATAAGCTTATTCAGAATAATATAACTCTAATTTATTAATATTCAAAAAATTAATAAATAAGTGAGATAAAAATTGAATCTATTTATCAAACAAGTTGTAATAGTTATGACTATTTGAATAATTCCCTATTTCAAATCGCTATAACCTTTCGTTTTGTCATTAAATTATTTTTTCTATTCATACAAGCCTATTTCAATTAAAATATACAAATTTATTAATATTCAGATGACTAATAAATAAAAGATTTAAAAAATAAATCTGTTTATTGAATAAGTTCAAATAGCTATGACTATTTGAACAATTATTTATTTCAAATTCTTATGACTTTTTATTTTGTCATAAAACAGTTGTGTTTATTTATACAAGCTTATTCGGATTAAAATAATATTAATTTATTAATATTTTGACAATTAATAAACAAAAGATTTTAAAATAAATATGCTTATCAAACAAGTTCAAATAGGCGTAACTATTTGAATAATTATCCATTTCAAATCATTGTGAGCTTTTGTTTCATAATAAAACAATTGTATCAATTTATATAGGCTTATTCATAATAAAATAATACTAATTTATTAATATTATGAAAATTAATGAGTAAGAGATTTAAAAAATGATTCTATTTTTCGATCAAGTTCAAATAGTTATGACTATTTGAACAATTATCTATTTCAAATTACTATGTCCTTTTGTTTTTATCATAAAATAATTGTTTCTATTCATAAAAGCTTAGTCTGAATAAAATAATATAAATTTATTAATATTCTATAAATTAATAAGTCAAAATTTAAAAAAGAAATATATTTTTTGAACACATTCAAATAGTTATGATAATTTGAATAATTATCTATTTCAAATAGTTATGACCTTTTGTTTTGTCATAATCCAATTGTTTCTATTCATACAAGCATATTTGAAATAAAATAATACTAATTTATTAATATTCCAAAAATAAATAAGTAAAAGATTTAAAAAATAAATCTATTTACTGAGTAAGTTCAAATAGTTAACACTGTTTGAACAATTATTTGTTTCAAATAGTTATTATATTTTGTTTTGTTATAAAATAATTGTTTCTATTCATATAAGTTTATTCAGAATAAAATAATATTTGATTTATAAATATTTTGAAAATTAATAGGTAGGAGATTTAAAAATTAATATATTTGCTGAACAAGTTCAAATAGTCATGTTCATTTGAATAATTATCTAGTTCAAATCATTATGACCTCCTATTTTGTCATAAAACAATTATTTCTATTCATGCAAAATTATTTAGAATAAAATAATACTAATCTATTAATATTTTGAAGATTCAGCTTGTACAAACAGAAATAATTATTTTCTGACAAAATAAAGGTCATTACGACTTGAAATAGATAATTGTTCAAACTAATATAACTATTTGTATGTGTCAAACCAATGGATTCATTTTTTTGAAATCTGTTATTTATTAATTGTTAGAATATTAATAAATTAGCGTTGCTTTATTTTGAATAATACTGTATCAATAGAAATAATTGTTTTATGACAAAACAAATGGTTATAAAGATTTGAGATAAATAATTGTTCAAATTGTTATAACTAATTGAACTAGTTTGGTAAACATAATATTTTTAAATCTCTTATTAATTTTTAAAATATTAATAAATTAATATTATTTTATTCTGAACAAACTTAATATTTGTTTTACAACAAAATAAAAAGTCATAACGATTTGAAATAGAAAATTATTCATATAGCCTTAATTATTTAAATTGGTTCAGCAAACAAATTTATTTCTTAAATATCTTAGTTATTAATTTTCATAATATTATTAGATTAGTATTATTTTATTCTGAATAAGCTTTTTTAAACATAAATAATTGTTTTATGACAAAACATAAATAATTGTTTTATGACAAAACAAAAAGGTTATAATGATTTTATCTATTTCAAATCGTTATTACCTTTTTTTTTTTATCATAAACTAATTGTTTCTATTCATAAAAGCTTATTTCGAATAAAATAATACTAATTTATTAAATTTTCAAAAATTAATAAGTAAAAAATTAAAAAAATAAATCTATTTGCCTAGCAAGTTAAAATAGTCATGACTATTTAAACAATTATTTATTTCAAATCGTTATGATCTCTTGTTTGTCATAAAGCATATGTTTCTGTTCATACAAGTTTATTTGAAATAAAATAATACTAATTTATTAATATTCCAAAAATTAATAAGTTGAAAATTTTAAAAATAAATCTATTTACTGAATAAGTTCAAATAATCATGTCCATTGGAACTATTATCTATTTCAAATTGTTATGACATTTTGTTTACAAATTGTTTTTATTCATACAAAATTATTCAAAATAAAATAATACTAATTTATTGATATTTCAAAAATTAATAAGAGATTTAAAAACTAAATCTGCTTCTTGAACCAATTCAAATAGTTATGACTATTTAAACAATTATTTATCTCAAATCATTATGATTTTTGTTTCGTCATAAAAAAATTGTTTCTATTTATACAAGCTTATTTGGAGTAAAATATTGCTATAATAATAATATTTTAAAAATTAATAACCAAGAGATTTAAAAAATAAATATGTTTGTAGAACTAGTTTAAATAGTTAAGATTATTTGAACAATTTTCTATTTCAAATCGTTATGGCCTTTTGTTTAGTCATAAAATAATTGTTTTAGTTCATATATACTTATTTCAAATAAAATAATACTATTTTATTAACATTCAAAAAATTAATAAGCAAGAAATTTTAAAAAAAATCTATTTATCGAACATTGATTTTATCATAAAACAATTGTTTTAGTTCATAATAGCTTATCCAACATAAAATAATATTACTTTATTAATATTTCGAAAATTGAAAAGTTAGAGATTTAAAAAATAAATCAGTTTAAATAATTATAGCCATTTTGTTAGCCTTGAATTGATCCTTATTTTGAAATGACAAAACATTAAAGATAAAAAAACTTGATCAAAATTTTGGAAAAGATTTATTTAGTACATATTCTTAAGTTTTATATTTAGGTACTAAATAAATCATATGATTTTTAAAGTTTAAACAAACCTTTCTTGGTTTCATATTTCTCAAACCAAATATATCTTTAAAGATTATTTATTTGAGCTTAAATGAAAGTCCAATTGTTGTTTTTAAAGTGAATTTATTTATTTTGGACTTAATACAATTTTGATAAGATTGGTTTTGAGAAAAAGATTAACTTAAGAAAGCTGTTTTACCAAAACAAAGTTTTCCAACATTGAATTTATTTTATTTTTTTGTATTAATTCACAAAGTTTTAATATTTGAATTTTATATGGTTCGAAAGCTCTTTGAGTCTACTTTCTAATGGATTAAACAAAATCAAAATCCAAATTTTCTAAGAAAAGATTTTGAATTTTTAATAGACACTCAGCAGTTATTAGAAAAACTGCACAAGGGGTAACTTTGAAAATTCACTATAATTCGTACTCAATGAAATAGGTGGTGAATTTTATATGGATAGAAAGCCCTTTAAATATAGTTTCTAAATCTTCAAACTTTTTATGATTAAGATTTATATAACTCAAGGTATGATCAAATTAGTAAGTAGAGTGCAAAATAGGAGATAACCACCCAGCCATTGATAGGATCGATCCTCTCATGGAAATGATCGATCGGGTCATGTTTTTTAAGCATGAAATGGCATAAAACTTGAACCAATTGATCCCCTTAAGGAAGAGATCAATCAGGTCTAGGCGGAATCACACCAACAGCTATTTTTTTCATGCATTCAATGGCTACTTTCACTTCCCAAGCTTCCCTAATGGCTACTTCTTCAATTTCTCTATAAATTGGGCACTCCAACACACCAAGAGGATTGATAAATCAAGAGAGCAAGAGCCAACGAGCTATATTTGCATTCTATAAAAAAATCAAGAGTTTTTAGAGCTTCAAAGTCCATATCTTTGTATTTATTGTATCCAATTTTTATTTGTTGTTCATTCATCATTTTCTTATACTTAAACTTAGCAAACACTTAGCCTTAGAGAAGTTGTTCTATTGTTTGCAAAATTACCTTTGATATACAAGGGTGGAAGAGAACAAGAGGTGAGGTATCCTCTTGAGAGCTTTATAGTGAGATTGGGTAAAATACTACAAAGGGTAGAGGTTTCTATCTTAAGCCTTAGAAAGAAAAAGATAGGTTGTATTTTCAATTCAAGAATAGTGGAGTGAAGCCTTGGTATAGACAACCTAGAAGAGAGGACGTAAGTGCCTTGTGAAAAATGACCAAACCTTTATAAATCATTGTGTTTGATTTCTCTATCCCTATTTGTTTACAATTTATTATTGCTTATATTTGATTTTAGGTTCATTAATTGTTATTGTTTGCATTATATTTTCATCAAAAGTGCTTAGTGTTTTAATTTTCATTCAACTAAATTGAAATAATTGTTTGGGAAGAATTTGGAGAAATCCAATTCACCCCCCTCTTGGTCATCATCTCACCTATAAACCTAACACATTTTAACAATTATCTATTTCAAACCATTATGAACTTTTGTTTTGTCATAAAACAATTGTTCTTCATCATACAAGCCAATTCAGAATAAAATAATACTAATTTATTAATATTTCAAAATTTTATATGTATGAGATTTAAAAAATAAATATGCTTATTGAACCAGTTCAAATAATTATAACTATTTAAACAATTATATATTTCAAATAGTTATAATCTTTTGTTTCGTCATAAAATAATTATTTATGTTCATACAAGTTTATTTGAAATAAAGTAATCTAATCTAATAATATTATGAAAATTAATAACTAAGAGATTTAACTGCCATGTGAACAATTCTCTATTTCAAATCGTTATGACCTTTTGTTTTATCATAAAACAAATGTTTTTATTCATATAAGTTTATTTATAATAAAATAATATGAATTTATTAATATTTTGATAATTAATAAGAGATTTAAAAAATAAATCTGTATAAAATTAGTTTAATTAGTTATAACAATTTGAACAATTATTTATTTCAAACTGTTATGACCATTTGTTTTGTCATAAAACAAATTTTCTATTGATAAACTCCTATTTGGAATAAAGTAATGCTAATTTATTAATATTCTAAAAATTAATAAATAATGGATTTAAAAAATGAATCTATTGGCATGACCGGTACAAATAGTTATAATTATTTGAACAATTATCTATTTCAAATCATTATAACCTTTTGTTTTGTCACAAAACAATTGTTTTGTTCATACAACTGATTAGGAATAACATAATTTTAATTTATTAATATTTCAAAAATTAATAAGTAAGAGATTTAAAAACTAAATCTGTTTATCAAACAAGTTCAAATAGTTATGACTATTTAAATAGTTATCTATTTCAAATCGCTATAACCTTTTGTTTTGTTATAAAATATTTTTTTTTGTATTCATAAACGCTTGTTTCAATTAAAATAATACAAATTTATTAATAATTTGACAACTAATAAGTAAATGATTTAAAATATGAATTTGTTTACCAAATAAGTTTAAATAGTTATGACTATTTGAACAATTATATAATTCAAATCGTTATGACTTTTGTTTTGTCAAACAGTCATAACTATTTGAGCTTGCTCGATAAATAAATTTTTTTTTTAAAATCTTTTATTTATTAATATTTGGAATATTAGTAGATTAGTATTATTTTATATCAAATAAGTTTATATGAACAGAAACAATTGGTTTATGACAAAACAAAAAGTCATAGCTATTTGAAATAGATAATTGTTCAAATAGTTATAACTATTTGAATGTGTTCAGAAAATAGATTTATTTTTTAAATTTCTACTTAGTAATTTTTGAAATATTAATAAATTTATATTATTTTATTTGAAATAAGCTTGAATGAACAAAAACAATTGTTTTATGATAAAACAAAAGGTCATAATGATTTGAAATAGATAATTGTTCAATTAGTTATAACTATTTGAACTTGTACGGTAAATAGATTCATTTTTTAAATCTCTTACTAATTAATTTTGGGAATATTAATAAATTAGTATTATTTTATTTTGAATAAGTTTATATGAATTGATACAATTGTTTTATGGCAAAACAAAAGGTCGTAACGATTTGAAATAAATAATTACTCAAATAGTTGTGACTATTTGAACTTGTTTGGTAAACATATTTATTTAAAATTTTTTTCTTATTAATTGTTGAAATATTAATAAATTAATATTATTTTAATATGAATAAGCTTGTATGAACAAAAACAATTGTTATATGAGAAAAATAAAGTCATAACGATTTAAAATAAATAATTATTAAATAATCATAACTGTTTAAACTTATTCGATAAATAGATCTATTTTTAAAATCTTTTACTTATTAATTGTTTAAATATTAATAGGCTAAAGCACTAGGGACAGTTGCAAGGGTTGGCGCAATAAGCATGAGAGAAATGTCCAGACTGCCCAGCCAGGACCAAGCTTGCAACATGCCCTCACTGCACCTAGGTGGACCCAGGGGAGATTGGTAGATCCAGAATCTTCTAGAGGCATCCAGGATCAGTAGCATTCAGTGGGAGGATCTAGTCAACCCTAAGAATCAAGGAGGGGTCCTTAGAATCAGGATTTTATCTGTGTATTAATGTGTAAATCCCTTAATTCTTGGAATCATATAATCTTTTGATTTTAAGAAGCAGCCATAATTAGTACTAGGGCCTCAACTATAAATAGAGGGTCACCCTACCCTTAGTTGTACATCATCAGACACATTTTGTCTACAGTAATATACAACATATTCCAACATTCTCTTATTTTCTCAAACTTGCATATTCTGCCTTTCTGTTTGGTTTAGTGCCCGCATGCTTGGTTCATAGGCTGACTCAGACATAAGGAGCTCATTCCTAGTTTAAGGCTATATGGATTTTGGTTTAAAGGTCCAAGCCTATGATAGTTGGTATCAGAGTAGGTTCTATGTAGGTTCTATTCGGTGATGTTTAGATCACACTCAAGGCATTTGCAAAAATGGCATCCCAAAGTAATGTTGCTAGCCAACAACCAGAGGCCTGGGAGTAAGGCTGTGGAAGAGGGAAGAAAGCTAGTTCGAAGGACATCTAGTCTACCATGGATAGGAGGCTGTCTAAGGTGGAGGTGACAGTGGGCGATGTGAAGGAGAAGCTTGACAAGGTTGAGACTCACATCGAGGCATTGGACTCTATGGAGGAAAAGTTCAAAAACGAGTTGTAAGCGGTTCTGAATGAGGCCATTGACATGAACACCTAGAAGAATGAAGCCTTGGAGGCCCAGGTGGAGACCATGCACAAGGAGATGGAGGAGCCTAAAGGGGAGTTTGCTACTTGCAAGATAGCCATTGGGAATGGCATGATTATTAGAGTGTCTAATACCTGTGTGGAGATTCCTAAGCCCAAGGAGTTCAAGGGGACTAAGATAGCCAAGAAAGTAGACAATTATCTATGGAGGATGGAGTAGTACTTCTAGGCCATGAGTATACAGGACGATGCTACTAAGGTAAGCACCATTTTGATGTATCTTACTGATGTTGCCTTATTAAGGTGGAGGCATAGGTGACACTAACCCTGAAGATGGATGGTTTGTTGAAGAAAGGGTAATGGCCTAGACATGAGCATGGACACCCTACACTTGTGCACTGTACACCTAAAATGGCCCATTAAGTGCGAGAAGAGGGTAAAGACCACATGGTGTAAAGAAGAGGGTAATGGCATTAGGCATAGAGGCACTGCATGTTTCAACAAGGTAGGACCACAAAAGCCTATGTGATGCAAGTTCTGCATGCCTCAAAGGGCCAATTAAGCATGAAGAAAGGGTAATGACATGTCACCAACTAAGGCACTACTTAATTTGACAAGCATTGGTTTCATAGGAACCATATTGGGATTATGACCAGAATAAAGGATGACTATGATGTTGTACTAAGAACCATCATGTACCAAGAACCATTGTGTGCCAAAGACCATCAAGACGAGAATGGGACATCAATCTGATAAGTGCGAGAGAATGTCATGGTCTGCACACAAAGTCCTAAGCCAAGTTAGTTGATAGACTTAGCTTTTTCAAGTTGGTGTAGGTGAAAGACCTAGAAAGATTGAGACCAAGGTCTTAAGGGCACATACTAGGCTCAATGAGCAAGCTAGGGCCTAGGCTAAGGTGCAAAAGTATGGTGAGGTGAGCAACCTAGTACCGAGAATGGGGATTACTCATTAGAAAGATTTGGAATGCCTCAGAAGAATGGCATGAGAAGGTGGCACAAAAGGCTTTAGATTAGCCTAAAGATAGACTAGGCACAGAAGTGCAGAAAAGGCTAGAGAAGGCTAGAGGTAGGCCACGTACGTAGCCATTAAAGGTTCTAGAAGGGCCATGTGTAGGAATAGCAATAGGTACTTTAGTGCCCAGATGAAGAAGCTTTGGAAGGCCCTAGCTCTAAGTAAAATAGTGATTAAATGGGAAATGTTCTAGAACCTGCTAGGCATGGGCACTCAACTAGTGTGCTTAGACATTTCCAAACATGAGGCTCAACAGGGAGCCTATAACTAGCTAGATTTTGCAAAGGCCTTAGCCAACCTAGGAAGTGTCTAAGGACTATACAATGGACTAAAGGCATATGATGGCCACACACTTGGATCAATAAAGGCCATAAGTGCTAAAGAGACTTAAGTATAAATAAGGGTCTTTCTTCTCATTTGTAAGAAGTTAGCAACAATAAGAAAGAAGTTAAAAGAACCAAGTTTTAAACTTAGCCATACATAGAGATTTAAGGATATACGTAGGAGTCATTGTAAGGACAATGAGTAATTCCTAGCTTTATCTCTCCTTCCTAGCTTTATCTCAAGCTATTAGAGAGCCAATGGAGTGATAGCACAAACGTTCAGCATAAAGTTGGAAAAAAAGGCAAACTTAGGTAGATGGAAGGTAGTTTCCAACCTAAAGTTGCACGGGTGCTAAACTTTAGCCCCCTACCCATGAGACATGTATTAGCTTGGCTATGCTAAGGCATTTTTATGGTTAATAAGAAGGGACCACGAGGTTGCCAAATACCCAAAAGACTTGGCTAGACCAAGCTTGCAACCACTGCTTTTGCTTGCACCACCTTAAAAAGCCATTACCCAATTTAGGGGCTTAGTCTAGGGTCTAGGGCAACATCAGCTATAGGCATAGGTATGAACTTGGCAGAGCTAAGCCTATTTCTCATGCATGCCAATCGATTAGGATGATGGACAGTTACAGGTCACTGAAGCAATCGGTTACCTAACAACATAGCTAGAAGGCATGCATGGCTTGGATTTTACTCTAAGGATGTTACCGTGGATGTATGTAATGACAATCTCATCACACACACCTTTTCCCTTCATGGGGAGGAGAGGGGGGCCTAAACAATCAACCTCTAAAAAGCATGAGAGATTTTACAAATATTTTAATAGTAGACATTAAAGTGTCTAAAATAGAGACACTTTTTCAAATAGGCATATCCTGCACTAAGGGTCCATAGGTGCCAATAGTGGTCGAGGCATGTGTTTGTACCAAGGCCTAATATGTGCCGATAGTGTTCGAGGTAACTGCTTGTACCAAGGGCCATCCTGTGCTGATGCTGATCGAGGTATATGTTTGTACCAAATTCAAATTGTGCCAATGCTAATCGAGGAATGTGACTGCACCAAGGGCCAGATCGATGCATGTACCTATACTAAGGGCTAGCATGTGTCAATGGTGATCAAGGCAAGTGCCCATACCAAGGGCCAGCTTATGCTAATGGTGATCAAGGTAAGTGCCCGTAGCAATGGCCAACTTGTGCTGGTGATGGTTAAGGCATGTGCCCACACCATGCAGTAGCATGTGTTATTGATGGTTGAGGCCTTAGCCAAAGTTTGATTTTAGGCCATGATGCACATGTTAGGCTTAGCCATGTGATGGCACTACATTCTTTTGTCTATAACACCATCACTAAAGCATGATCAAAAAACTTGATCGGTGGCATTGGGGGTTCTAATAATTACGGGTGGTGGGCTAGAAGGTGAGTGCATGATGTGTGATGGGTGCTGTCCGCAACCCTTATATTGGCCTCTTATCCCCCAAGGAACCTTGACAACTCTCCCCCCTTAATAAGCATAAGAGCTTTTACAAGTTCACATCTAATAACAATTCAAATGTCTGAAATGGGGATGTTTTTTTCAAATGGTCACAAAATCTTCCATATTTTGATTTTTTGGCTAAATTTTTTTGTAGATGCCAACAAAAATACAAAGATCATGTATACCAAAATTTGGGCCAAAACTCTTAAAATAATTTCAAAAAATCCTAAATCGTAAATAATTTTAAAAATCATGAAAAATAGAAAATGGTTCATTTTGCCATGAAACTTCCTATGAAGGCTTCGGAGACCATTATATGAATTTACAAGCCATAAAAATGGCATTGGCATGGCAAAAATATAAATATGTGCATGAACCTACCTACTATCTGATCTTGGTTTGTATGGTACATAGCCCAAGAAACTACCATCTACATGCCTAGCTATTGTGTGGCCTTAGGTAGGAAACTATCATCCGTATGCCTAAGTTAGCCCTTAACTGACTCTTTGTGCTATGCACTTATGCTGAAACTTGACAAACCTCTTAGGAGTTTAAGAGAAAGCTAGGAAGGAAATGGTTAAGGCAAGAGTAATTTATTTACTTGATGGGGTATGTACATTTACTCTTAGAACATAGTCCTTATGTGTTCTCTACAAAGGCTCTCAAGGCCTAAGTCCCTAATGCTTTATACTCTTGCTTCTCTTATTGTTACTTGATTATGGCTTATGAATAAATTAGGGGGAGCTCACCTATTTATACTTAAGCCACCTTAGCATTTATGGTTAGAATGAATCCAAGTGTATGTCCATTAAAGGCCTTCTAGATAGTTATAGAGTGCCCAGGCTTTAATAAGGTTGACTAAGGCCTTTCTAGAGGTCTGTTAGTTTCAGTTTCCTTGTTGAGCCCCTTGGTTTGAAAAAGTTCAATCACTTTCCTTGAGTGCTCCTACCTAGCTAGTTTTAGAGCCTTCTCTATTTGGTGCCACTCTACCTGCAACTAGAGCTTTCTAAAGGCTTCCTCATCTAGGCTCTATACTGCTCATCATTGTGCGTGTGCCTAATCCTTCTGAAACCTTTAGTGCCCTTACACCTCGCTTGCCTCCAAGCTTCTCTAGCCCTTTCATGCCCGCCCATTTGACCTATCTCCAAGTTGATCTAAAAGATTCCATACACATAAGCCTAGCCTATCTCTAGGTGGTTCTAGGCCTTTTTGTGCCTGACTGCTTGTGCCACATCTTAGGGTTTTCTAGAAACTTCCAATGAGTAGCCTTCATCCTTATCATTGTGCAACTTACCTTGAGTGCAGTCATACACTCTAGCTTTGGCTTGACCCACACACTTGGGTAAAGTAAGTGCCTTTACAACCTCTATTTCAATCCTTCCTAGTTCATTGCCCATATCATCATAAAGAAGTCTCATCACATGACCCTCTTGGTCTTAAACTTTTACGTGATCTATGACACATGCATCAAGGGTCATTTGATGTTGATGCTAGTTGAGGCATGTGCATGTGTCATGGTCTGCAAGGTAGTCTAGGTCCAAGGGTTCTTTTTGAGTAGAGGAACAGTCCCTATTCTTATGGGATGGGGTCTAATAGCCATGGGGACCAGGCCTTAAGGCTTAATGAGGCCTAAGTCATAAGGAACTAGCACAGAATAATGGTATGGGTATTGTTCAAGACTTTAGAGGCTTAGGCATAATGTTCATGTATGGCAAAATTGAGCTAGGCCTAAGTGTGGTTGCTAATGAGTGCTTATATGAATTTACAAGCCATAAAAATGGCATTGGCATGGTAGAAATATAAAGATGTGCTTGAACCCACCAACTGCTTGATCATGGTATGAAAGGTGCATGGCTTGGGTTTAGGATAGTCTCGCGTGGTGCATAACCCAACATGTGCTAGTGGTGGTCAAAACATATGCCGAGACCAATGGCTAACATGTCCCAATGGTGGTTGAGGCAGGTGCATGTGTCACAGTCTGTAAGCTGGTCTAGGCCTAAGGATTTTTTCTAAGTCATGGAACAGTTCTAGCTCTAACGAGATAGGTTTCGACAATTAAAAGGACCAAGCCTTGAGGCCTGTAGGAGGCACAAGTCATAGGGAACCAACCCAAAACAGTGGTATGGGTAGTGATCAAGACTTTGGAGGCTTGGGCATGGTGTTCATGTTTGGCAAAATTGAGCTTAGCCTTAGTGTGGGTATTGGTGAGTGCCTATATAAATTTACGAGCCATAAAAATATCATTAGGATAGTAGAAATTTGAAGATATGCTTGACCCTACCTACTACCCGGTAGTTGTGCGCATGGTGCATGGCTTGGGCACAGGATAACCTTGCATAGTGCATAGCCCAGCATGTTGCAATTATGTTTAAGTGAACTACCTACATAAAAGAGCAACATTTGCTGTTGATGGTTGACGAATGCACTAAGACCAAGGAACTAGCATAAAATAGTGATATGAGCAGTGATCAAGACTCCAAAGGCTTATACACAGTGTTCAAATTTGGCAAAATTAAGCCATGCCCAAGTGCGGGCATTGATGAGTGATGCATAGGCACATAGTCAGAACCAGGTGTGGGCATTGATGACCGAGGTGTGAGTGCATGGTCAGGCCTAGGTGGGGGTGCATGGTCATACCTAGGTATGCATCCACTTGAACATAGTCCTAGGAGGATCATATTTGAGGGCTTCTAGAAGGCCTAACATAGCAACACAATCTTTGAAAAGCTAGAATTATGCTGAGTACTTGAGTTTTGTAGGCTGACTTAGGTAGATGGTGTCAATCTGCATAGAGTTTAGCTTGATATTGGAGCTTATAACCCATACACCAAGCATCATTTAGTGTCAATGGTAATCGAGGGGCAGACAAGTGCCTTGGGTGGGAGGTTCATGGTACACATGCTACACCAAGTGTCAGCATTTACCAAAGAGGTGTTTAAGGCAACAACCCACAACAAAGGCCCACTTATATCGATGATGGTTAAGGCAAGTGCCAACATCTAGCTTTGGTGTCAAAGGTAACATCTCACACCTAGGGCCTAGCAGTTGTAGATGGTGTTGGATGCGATTGCCTGCACCAACCAAGAGCTAAATGCTATTGATGGTCTCAAGGCAACAACTTGCATTAGGGCCAACATGTGCCAATGAAGTTCAAGATAAGTGCCTGCACCAAAAGTGAGCCCATCACTGTAATAAATACCAAGAGCATTCAATTATTGTTTACTTGTATGCTTAAAGAAGGGACATCATCACCCAACTAAATCAATTACAATAGAGAACATCATTCATCCTAAAACCTAATGAGGTGTGGTGAAAAAAAAAATAAAGTCAGAGGACTTCAGTGGCTATGGTGGGGGGAGGGGTGAATCAAAGCAACAAAAAGGTTGAATCTTAGTGGATCATGGCAACAAGGCCACTATGCCACTTACAACACCCTATCTTGTATTTAAGTCATCTACAAAGGATTTTTCCCACCATTCGATGGGCATTAAGCTCCAAGGAGGCCCATATGGCTTGTTTGCTATGTCATAGGTGCACCTATGACATGTGCCCTTCAAGGCATAGGCCTTTACTATTGGTCGATAGTTGGGCAACAGATGCATGTGTCCTTTCTAACCTAGATTCTAATGTAGAGGCATTCAATCATAATCAAATGCATGGTAGCTTCATGCCACTAGCATTTCAACCAAGTGGGATAACCAAATACACGAATCAACGATTCCTCTCGTATTAGGTTGAATTATTTTTGTGATGCTACCATTAGTATGGTAAAACTAACCTATCTCATGATGGTGTAAACCTAGGTCACATTCCTTATTGGTGGGTGAACAATCCAACACTTGGTGAATTTTGCTTCACAATGATAGGAAGAGCCAACATTGAAGGATCAAAAAGCAACATCACTATGAACACTTGTCTATCATAAGCCAATTATCCTTCTGATAACTTTTTTGACACCTCTAGCTTCAAATTCTGAAGGTCTACAGGATTAACAAGCCATACTTTCATAGTTTATTCCTACTGGAAATCAAAATCAAATAAGCTTTTATCCTTTTGTTCCATATAAGATTTCTATTCTCGTTGAGCTCATCTTAGGACACCTGCATTATCTTTTAATAGATGTGTTACCCTAGCCAAACTCCCCACCTGACAATGTCTTTTACCCTAATCGATCGATCAAGGTTGGCCTTAGGCCAAATAAAAGGGGTTATGCCCTACCTCTGATTCATGAATAAGTAAAATAATGTTAAAAGTTATGGTATTTCAATTTTGACTTAGGGTTCCCATTTATCCTACACCTCTCAATTCATTTCAAAATGTTGGACTAAAGTTAAGCTGAATAGGGTCTTCTTTCCTTGTTGATTCTGCCAAGCTCATTCTTTTGATTGTGGTTTCATTAGATAGTAGATAGGGACAATGGGAATTGTGTTAATCCATTCATGTGCTCACTAATTAGATGACGAGGCATTTGGCTACCATAAGAGAGTCATAGCTAGTCCTGTCATTTACCCTCACTTCGTTGAGTTCTTCACTTTGACATTTAGAGCACTGGGTAGAAATCACATTACATAAGTATTTGTAGGGACCATTATAATGCTTTGTTTAATTAAATAGTTAGATTCCCCTTATCCGTATCAATTCTAAGTTGACTATTCATTGCCTAGGAAAAGCCTTCAAGGAAGCCTTTCCAAGTCCATCCTTGATCAACACACAATGACCCATTGTTACCATGAGAGCAGCTCGAGTAGTGCATTAATAGCCAATGAGTTTGGGATTATGACCCCATGCTTGGCCTTCAAAGCCAGTCCATTTCTTGAGGTTATGGATCCATTTTGCTGACTTCCCTTGCCTATATTGTTCCATTGACTAGAGGTTGTTCTCTTTGGAGAGTGATGCGATTATGAATATGACTGGGCATGGAGAGCACTTAGTCTTCTAGATTTTCAAGGGTCACTGAGGGTACACCAAACATAATGTGACTTGTGATGCTCTTTCGATTCCTAGACCTTACCTCTGGCTGAGTCATTTCTAGGGTGGGCTGGCTATAAATAAAAAAGATAACTCTTCCCAAGGCTTTCTCCAACACCTTTAGACTACCTAATATTGCTGTCAGCCTATGCATCCTGGTTCAAGAATTTTACCTCAATTCCCTTTTAAAGCTCACATTGGACGTATTATCGGATAGGCTTCCCCCATCTCTTAGGATTGACTAACCCATGTGCAAGTGCAATTCACATGGAACCTTTCCCCTTTTTAACATTTAATGTTCTTATTTGAATATTTGTTACTACCACCAAGATTTGCACCGAGGTTACTCCATAGGGCTCATGCCCCTGGCTTTGCAGTGACCATCATGCCCTTCTACTCATTGGGGCCTGGTGTTTGCCTTTACTCTGATAGTTGCATATAGGTCACACATTTAAATGCCATCCATTTTTTAGGCTAGTTGATTCGATAAGTAAGTTGTTACACACTCAGTGGATTTCAACTTTCATGAACCCTATCCAACTATCTTAATCAACCAACACCCTTTATGGGTTCTAGGTCAGCATGCAGTTGGGCACTATAACTCAGCTTTTAGTTCATCCCTTATTGCCAGTTTTGTTTACCAAAAATGGTCCACTTAGAGCTCTCGATTCTGTGGCACGACTCAATGAAGTAGTTGCACCATCCTACCTATTTAAAGTTTGAGAGTATGTTGAAGGCATTGCACCCTTGATGCCCCTAATAATTGGCTTTACCCGATAGAACTTGCTAAGGGCTCCTACTATCTTGAGGTAAACTTCAGAGGGAACTAGCTACTAGATGGTTTGATTAGTCTTTCACCCTTAAACCTTAGTCAGATGAATAATTTGCATGTTAATATCACTGAAGGCCTCTATTAGATTTTTCTCTAACTTTACCCTACTCGAGCATAGTTCACCATCTTTTCAGTGCCAATAGGCATGCTTACACTCGAGCCCTTCTCAAAAGATCAAGGTCAGTCAGTGGTGCACTCATGAGGGATCTCACCGATTAGCTTTCTTGCACCTTATGGGTTATCTAGCTTGTTGACTTGCACACATGTCCGACTCTTTGGTTCATGTTTCAAGATAGGCCGGATGGGGAGCCTACGGGCCAATGTCAGGAGCATGCGAGTGCCAAGGCACACTGAGATGACTTGTGTTGCATTCCACAATTACAAAAATGACATCTTCATAGGCATATCAAAAGCCTAGGCTTAAGTCACCACCATGACCCACATTGGTCCATGCTTCGAGTCGATCTACAGACCGACTCTCGCCATTCCATGTCTAACCAAAGTGCATAGCCAACCCCCATTTACTTCCTTCATAACAATTTCAAGCACTATTTAAATCTCTTTTCAAAGACCTTTTCATCTTTCCTTTATGGTACTTTTTTGCTATTGGTCACTCACCTGCATTTAGCGTTGGATAAAATTTACTGCTCAATTTGGGTTGCATTCCCAAGCAACCTGACTTACAGACTACACCTCATTGTGGGATAGGGTCTAGGCACAATAGGGCTCTTACCTATTTTGGTGCCTCTTTCCAGGGGACTTAGGCCTCGTCTACCACTAAAGATGCTTCTTTAGACTACAATTCGGATACTAAGGGTGCCTGATTCTCAAGCTAGGCTCTTTCTAGTTTGCTTGCCATTACTAGGGGAATCCTGGTAAGTTTTTTTTCCACCACTTATTGATATGCTTAAACTCAATAGGTAATCTCACCTGACCTAGGGTGGTGATGTAAGCATTGACTGAGTGATGCAAGGGGCCTGATGGGGTCTAGATAGACAATGAGTGCATGTCATAGGAGATGAGGCACATCAAGATCTTTACCACTGATGGTTGGTGCTATCATTGCCAAAGACTCACTTTTGGGCCAACCATGATCGATGAGATCATGGGAGGCCATCTTCTACGCCTTCACCAAAAAGCCCAATGGGTAAGGGGTGTAAGGGCAACAATGCATGGCACCCAGGTAGACATGCCCTTAGGTTAATGGAATGGGAAGCAACTTGCATTCAAAGATTCAATGATTTATGGGATTATGTAATTCACACCAAGTATCGCATTTTGCTACATTCTTCATTGATGAAAGAACCAATATATCTATTACAAATAGTCATTTTGGTTTTTCATGATAGAAAGAGTCATGGTGTCGCCCTCACAAACATCGCAAATGGGATGGCAATGGCACACATGCTCTTTTTCATTAGGGTTCCTTGGTGTGATTCATGTCAGGGGTTCATTATTTAGCCATAGGCAATGATACCAATCATGTCGCCCACTTAGAAGGCAAAACGAATCAACTGCTACATATGCATGAGGCTAAAAGGGGTTTAGGGCATAAAGGCACCCTCATCCCTAGGTGTTTCATTAATGCGTTTGCAGGTCATTCGATGAATAGGTTTCGACAATGATCCTTTTATAGTTTCACCTATGAAAACCTTGATATGACTTCTCCTTCCTCTAAATGATAAGATTCAATAGACTTCTTACAACATCTTTGGCAATGAAGCATCCATATCACCATGATCCAAACACTTCACCAGACCATTCAATCAGTAAGAGCAATAGGTGGTGTCTACAAAGGCAAGAACGTAGTCAACATGAGCTGAATACTCACGCTTACTAGGAATTTCTTGTTGAAACTAACAATTGCAATGAACTATCCCCGTCATGATGAAATTTCAAAGATTATCCGAGTGTGTCAACCAAGGCTATAGACTTGTTTAATACATCAGTGTAGTGTATGAGTAGCCTAGAACATCTATGGGTGTCATAGACCTGTTATTCCCTCAAACTTCCTTAGCCTAAATGGCCATAGTCCCTCTAAGAAGCTAGCCATGAAGAATCACCTCTGCGTTGCTAGTTAGTAGGTTAAGATCTTGTTCATTAACAGAATTAACTAGACAAATCACTCCACCAACTAAGAACGGCCATGCACCACCACCCATAGAATCAATAAAAAGCTCTCAATTTGTCAATCCTTACTATGTGTAGACCAGGTTAGTTTCCCTATGTTGACTGAAATTAAGCTATAGGCTCTACTCCTAATGGTGCCCTTCTATCAATTCTTTTAAGTTTTAGCCCTACGACCATATTCCCTCTGAAACCCAAAGACTTTGATTTCTCATAAGGTACTAGTAAAGTCCTAAAAATAACATCTATTGATCCCTAGTCGGCATTATTTATGGTAGAGACTAGGATGGTATCTGATCATGTTTTAGCCCTCAACTTTCATTCTTGATTAATAAAAATATCAATGGTAAATGCTTTTGTAGTTGTTCATCTCTTATAAATCTAAGAATTTCACCTTGGACTATGAAATACAAATGCCCCTGATCATCTCTATTAATCATTACTCTGATCTCGAAGGCCAATGCAATAGGACTAAAATCCTATGATGTTATCCCGTGCTAATGCATACAAGCAAGGGCCTGCTTTAAGCACTCTGATTTCTTCAAAGTAGCAGTGTCAGAGGAATGACCTAGCAGTTAAGGCCAAGGGCACATTGCCAATGGTAGGGACAAGTAAATCGATGCGTATTGTGAGGCAGACCAGATGACTTAACCCTAGCTCTAACTATGAGCTTTTTAACTGCAACAACTTAAATTTGTGCTATTGGAGCTAGAATTACTATGGCTACTGGCACTAGACTTGCCCTCACTAAGGGATTTAGATTGTACTCATTCCAATTTCTAGACTCATAAAGCTCAATATTATTATTTATTGTCACTAACTCCCTATGTCAAGATTGGGTAATCTCTGCTCCTATTGCCTTCCTTGGATGTGGTAGCTATTTCTCAAGCTCCCTTTCCAGAATCAAACCTAACTCTCTATCACCCATCACCACCATAATAGACCACAATCCTAGCATTGAAACTTTATAAGGCAAAAATTTGAATGATGTGTTGCTAGCACAGCACAAAGGCCATGCAATCCATGAAGTTATCATGAATCATCAAAATAATGGGCAAAGCTCGCGTCGACCTTTTATCTAATAAATGCATACCTTTTAGAAGTTGGGGTTTCTGCACATATTAGCTCTAGTATTACTATGGTTATCTGAGTAGTAGATACGATCAAATAAACTATAACTAATTTAATAAGCCATTCACAGTTTCACAATATGAATTAGTTCAAACACCACATAGGCCTCAATGCACCAATTAAGCAGCAAAGAGAGCCAACATGGAGCACAAATGTCTTGCATGTTAAACACATAAAATGCATAGCATTAAATGAGCAAGGTCGAGAGCCCATGCCCATAAAATGTTCCACATCTAAGAGCACTATCGAACACCAGTGCATCAATATAGCCATGGCGGTTTGGGTGGCATAATTGGGTCACGAGGCATGATTGAGTTTTGACTCGTAGCCTCTAAGGACATATGATTGATGAGGGATGGCAAGACATCCTGTTTCCATTGATTTAGTATGCGGCATAGGATCCTAATAGCACTTCGAAGGTATGATGACCATGTAAGGATAGATTGAAATGGATGATGGGTCAATAGTTTGATGCATCAAGCTTGGAGCTTGCCAACATGCACAACCATAGCACCACTCTTATGCCTATTACTACAAGGTAGCATCCACACACACTGGTCTATAACCCACCCAATCGATTATTCGATGAGCAAGCAGATGAAACAATGCACGAGGCCATGCCAAAATTGCTTGGCATGGGAAAAACACAAGCAATGTCCATGAGATTGCCCCTACTATCCAATAGGCAACAATGGCATAATTGGGTCATGAGTTATGGTTAAGGTCTGACTCATAGCCCCTAATGACATAAGATTGATGAGGGATGACAAGATATTCGATTTCCATTGATTTCAGCATATGGCATAGAATCCTAATTGCACCCCGAAGGTATGATGACCACATAGGGGTAGATTGAAATGGATGATGGGTCAACAATTTGATGCATAAAGCTCAAAGCTTGCCAACATGCACAACCATAGCACCACTTTTATGCCTATTACTACAAGTGGTAGCATCCATGCACGCTGGTCTATAACCACCCAATCAATTATTCAATGAGCGAGCAGATGAAACAATGTACGAGGCCATGGCATAATTGCTTGACATGGGAAAAGCACAAGCAATGCCCATGAGACTGCCCCTGCCATCCAATAGGCAACAATCGCATACATCCCTAATGCTTAGTCTGGCCAGGACTGTACACACAAACTCTATTGTCACCATCCAAAAAAGACATTGGCCAATTCATAAACTTGTTCCTAGGGCCTTGGGCAGCATCAGCTGCATGCATGGGCTCGATTAGGCCTAGGCATTTTTGTGATCGATGAAAAAAGACCATGATATTGCCAAATACCTGATAGAGTAGGCTAGACCAAGCCTGCAACCGTAGCTTCTGCTTGCACTAACCCAAAGTGCCATTACCTAATTCAAGGCTTGGTTTAGGGTTTAAGGTAGCATCAACTGTAGGCATAGGCTTGAGCTTGGCATAACCAAGCCTTTTTTACGTATGCATGCCAATCGGTCAAGGCCATGGGTGCCTACGAGTCACCAAAGCAACCAGTCATCAGACAACATGGCCAAAAGGCATGCATGGCCTAGATTTTCCTCTAAGGATGTTGTCGTAAATGTACATAATGATAGGCCCATCATGAACACCTAAAGAGCATGAGAGATTTTATAGATGTACTGGTAGTAAACATTAAAGGGTCTAAAATGGGGGCACTTTTTTCAAACAGGCATATCCTACACCAAAGGTCTGTATGTGCCGATGGTGGTTAAGGCATGTGCCTTCACCAAGGCCTAGCATATGCTAATGGTGTTTGAAGCAAGTGCCAGTAGCAAGGGCCAACATGTGCCGATGGTGTTCGAGGTAACTGCCTACACTAAGGGCCATCTTTTACCAATGCCAATTAAGGCATGTGCTCACATTTGGCCCAGATTGTGCCAATGCTAATCAAGGTATATGCTTGCACCAAGAGTTGGCATGTGCTCACACTTAGAGCTAGCATGTGCCAATGGTGGTCGAGGCAATGCCCATACCAAAGGCCTCTAGCCAACTCTAGTGGAGCCATACAATATAGGCCTCTAGCTAGTAGCTTAACTATTAGGAGAAGCTTAATCTCATGGTCCATTGATCTTCAAAGAGATAAGACCTTGGAAAATTGCTCTAGCATCACATTCTCAAACTTTTCCAATACTTTCTACACCCATCAAGTATCAATTCTAGCTTAATCCCATCATCGTAAATTTGTATGGCCACATAAAAGGGCTTCTCTCTTTTTACCTCTTTCTTGAATTGTATGCTGAAATCATTTTCTTCCCACTCTTCCCACTCTTAGGGAAGATCGTGACTAGCACAATATGCGACCACTCCTTAAAGAATAATAAAAAACTAGCAGTGGGGATTGAGATTGCTTGAGCCAACATCATAAAGTCTAATCCTAGGACAACATCAAAGTCATCTATGAGGATACTATGAAGTCTACATTTTCTTTTTATTGCCTTAACTTGGTCATCACACTCTTAGAGCTTCCACTAATTACAAAGGTTGGTGAGTTAACCACTTTCATTTGCCAATAGTCCTTATTAACCTTGAAACCACACCTTTTGTGCCTTCTCTGGTGTGATAAAGGTATTAGTTGCACCCTTATCTATCATGGCCTTTGTGGTTTTACCATCGAGTACTAGGTCCACATACATCAGACCTCTCTTAAGTTTTTTTTTTATCATGTTTAGTTGGGTACAATGAGCACTAAGAAACCATATTGAGCCCATCCTTATAGGTTCCTCCTCAACTTTTTTGATAGTTTTAGGCACTTTGAAAGACTTTTGAGAAAGGATCTTAGAGTATTAAGGGCATCTCTATATGGGCATTTAGCCACCTAATGTGGCTTTTGGCATAGGAAGCAAGCTAGCGGTTGCTTCAACTTGAAATTCAATGAATTGTTTACCTTGGGTTGTGTATTGTCTTGACTAGGAGGCCTCTTATCTGATCCCCCATAGAAGGGTCAGTCCATTTTGGCCATATTTCCCTTATTTCCAAAGTTAGAGTTACTACCACCTGATGGAAGGTTCATTCATTTTTAGGGCCCATTGTTACAGTCATTAAGATGTTTAGTGGTAGCCATCACTATGGCCACATCTTGCACCTTTTGTGTTTGCAATTCTATCTTGGCCTAAGGTTTAAGGCCTTCAAGGAAATAAAACATCTTGTCTTTTTTAGAGATGTCTTTAATGTCCGACATTAGGGTAGGAAAGCTCCTTACAAACTCTTGTACCATTCTATTTACACAAATTCTTGAAGCTTCCTTTGGGCTATATACTTCACATTCTCAAGAAAGAATTGGTTTTTCAACTCTTGCTTAAGTTCCACCCAAGTTTTGATAGGGCATTCATCATTTACAAATTTTGAATGCCAACATAGCTTGGCATCCCTATCAAGGTACATGAAGCCGTTGCAACCTTATCCTCATTTGATTTTATGTGTACATTTCAAAATTATTTTTCTATGTCAAATAGGAAGTTTGCAAGCTCTTTGGCATCTCTTGGCCCCTCGTAACATCAAGGCTCCAACACTTTGGCCCTTTTCCCTTTCTCTATTGAGCTAGAACTTAACCTAGCCATAGCCATTTGTAGCACACTCACTTGGGCCCTAAGCTTCTCAAATTTGTTCTAAAGGACACTCAAGGCATCTCTGGTCTCCTCACCCAATCTATGTAGAGTATTAGACAACTCCCATTGGGATGTCTCAATCTACTTCAATCAACCATAAGTTACCACATTAGGTTTAAAGGTAACCATTGTGGCTTTAAGCTCTTCAATCCTTTGTCAGTCATTAAATCCACCACTTGTAGCCATCTCTAGCACTTTTCAACAGTGCTCTAATACCACATGTCATAGACTAAGCTTTCTCTCAATGAAGCAATAGACCATACAACACTTGGATGGATGTTTCCACACAAGTCAACCAAGGATAGTTCAATATCCTAGCCAATGATGTAGCCTAGTAATATGCCAACTGCTCACCCTCTTTAAAGAGCTTAAGAGATTTTATAGCTATGCTACCTCGAACCATTACAATGTTTGAAATGGGGACATTTTTCATAGCACATGAAATCTAACCTCCTCTTTGGCACATCCTATGCTTGGTCATGGCCCTATATTTGGGTGGCTCATGACATCCTATGCCTAGTTATGGCCCTCTACAAGGTTGAATCATGACATACGAGCAGTGGTCAAGACTTTATAGGCTTAGGCACAGTGTTCAAGTTTGGCAAAAATGATCTAGGCCTATGTGCAGATGCTAGTGAGCACTAATATGAATTTACAAGCCATAAAAAAGGTACTGGCTTTGTAAAAATATGAAAAGCACTTGATCCCACCTATAGCTCAATCGTGGTGTACAATAAGGGGCTAGGATACCTATTCATGGTGCATGGCCTAGCATGTGCCAAAGGTGTTCAAGGGAACTACCACACAAAGTGCCAGCATGTACCAATGGTGGTCAAAGTATATGTCAAGACCAAGGGCCAACAAGTCTTGATGGTGGTTGAGGCATGTGCATGTGTCATAGTCTACACACTGGTCTAGGCCTAGGGGTTCTCTTCGAGTTAATGAGCCATTCTAGTTCTAGCAGGACAAGGTCCAATAGCTATTGAACCAGGCCTTAAGGCCTACTAGAGGCTCAAGTCATGGGGAACTAGCCCAAAATAGTGGTATGGGTAGCAATCAAGACTCCAAAGGTTCTGGCACATTATTCATGTTTAGTAGAATTGAGCCAGGCCCAAGTTTGAGCACTGGTGAGCACTTCTATGAATTTACAAACCATAAAAATGGCATTAGCATGGCAAAAATATAACCTAAACCCACCTACAGCCTGGGCCCAAGATACCTGTGGTAGTGCACAGCCTATCATATGCTGATGGTCATTAAAACATGTGCCAAGACCAAGGGCCAACACGTCGTAATGGTGCTCGAGACATGTGCATGTGTCATGGTCCATAAGTTGGTCCAAGCCCTGAGGTTCTCTCTAACTTAATGAGCAGTTCCAGCTCTAGCAAGACAAGGTTTGACAACCAAAAAGACCAGGCCTTGAAGCCTAGTAGAGGCCCAAGTCATGGGAAACTAGCTTAGAATAATGGTATGGGTAGTGATCAAGACTCTAGAGGCTTAGGCATGGTGTTCATGTTTGGCATAATTGAGCCAAGCCTAGGTGCAGGTACTGATGAACTCTTATATTAATTTACAAGCCATAAAAATAGCATTGGCATTGCAAAAATAAGAAGATGTGCCTAAACCCACCCATTACCAAGTTGTGGTAGACATGGTGTGTTGCCCGTGGCTGGGATACCCACGTGTGATGCACGGCTCAACATGTGCTGATGGTGGTCTAAGCATATGCCAAGACCAAGGGCCAACATGTCTCGATGATGGTTGAGGCATGTGCATATGTCACAGTCTGCAAGCAGGTCTAGGCTTGAGGGTTTTTTCCAAGTTAAAAAATAGTTCTAGCTCTAGTGGGTTAAGGTCTAACAGCTATAAGGACTAGGCCTTGAGGCTTATTAGAGGCTTAGGTCTTAGGGGACTAGCCCAAAACAATGGTATGGGCAGTGATCAAGACTCTAAAGGCTCAGGCATGATGTTAAGGCTTGGCAGAATTGAGCCAGGATTATGTGTGGGCACTGGTGAGGGATGCGTGGGCACACAATCAGACCCAGGTGTGGCACTAATGATCAAGGTGCAGGTGCATGGTCAAACCTAAATGTAGGCACTGATGACTAAGTCATGAGTGCACATTTAGAACCAAATGTGTGCACACCTGAACATAGTCTTGGGAGGATCAAAGTTGTGGGCTTCTTAAAGGCCCAGTACTATAGCATAATTTTTCACAAGCTAGAATTATGCTAAGCACTAGAGTTTTGTAGGTTGAGTTTGGCAGATGAAATCAATTCCCTGTCCAAGGTCACATAAAGTTTGATTTAAGACAAAGCCAGTGACACATACACCAAGTGTCATTTGGTGCTGATGGTGATCGAGGGGTAGACAAGTGCCTTAGGTGAGAGGTTCATGGTACATATGCTGTACCAAATGCTAGCATCTACCAAAAAGGTGTCTGAGGCAACAATCCGTACCAAGGGTTTGCTTGTGCTAATAGTGGTTGAGGCAAGTGCTAGCATTTGGTGATGGTGTCTAAGGCAACATCCCACATTAAGGGCCAGCATCTACTGATGGTGTTCAAGGCAACAATGGGCTAGCATTTGTTAATGGTGTTGGATGCAATTGCCTGTACCAACCAAGGGCCAGATGTTGTCGATGGTGTTTAAGGCAATAACCTGGACCAAGGGCTAGGGTGTGCTGATGGAGTTCAAGGCAAGTGCTCGCACCAAGGTAAGCCTGTCACTATAACAAATACCAAGGGCATTTAGTTATCATGTACTTAGATGCTTAAGATAAGAATGTCATCACTTGACTAAATCAGTTGCAATGGAGAACACCATTCATCCCTAACCTTAGAGGGATATGGTGTAAAAAAATCAAGTGAGAGGACTTTAGTGAGTGTCATTGGGGGAGGGATGAATCAAAGTGACAAAGGGTTTAATCTCAATGGATTGTGGTTGCAAGGCCACTTGGCTGCTTACAACACCCCATCACATATTTAAGTCATTTGCAAAGACCACACTTTCTGTTCTAGTTGAGCTCATCTTAGGGCACTTGCATTATCTTTTAACAAATGTACCACCCTAGCCAAACTCCCCACCTGACAATGTCTTTTGCCCATAGTGATCAATTAAGGCTGACCTTGGGTCCAAAAGAAAAGGTTGTGCCAAGCCTTCGATTCATGAAATATGTAAAATAACATTAAAAGTAGTTGAATTTCAATTTTTCCTAAAGGATCCCACTTGTACTACACCTCTTAAGTCATTCAGAAAGTCATATTAGAGTCAAGCTCAATATGGTCTTCTCTTCGAGTAGATTTTTCCAAGCCCATTCCCTTGGCTGTGGCTTCATTGGATAGTAGACAGGGATAGTGGGAATCTTGTTAATCCATTCATGTACATCACTAATTAGATGACAAGGCATTTGGCTACCTTAAAAGAGTCATAGTTACTCCCACCATTTAGCCACGTTTGGTTGAATTTCTTTGCTTTAACATTCATACAGAAATTACATTCTGTGAGCATCTACAGGGACCATCACAATGCTTTATTTTAATTAAACAGTTAGATTCCCCTTGTCTATACTAGCTCTGAATCGATTATTTGTCATTTGATGAGCAGCTCAAGTAGTGCACCAGTAGTCACTGGGTTTGAGACTAGGACCCCTATGCCTAGCCCTCAGACCCAATCTTTTTCCCAAGGTTATGAATCCATTTTGCTGACTTCCCTTGCCTACATTATTCTAACTACCAAAGGTTGTTCACCTTGGAGACCTAATACTGTTATGAGTATGATAGGGCAAGAATGGCACTTACTCCTTTGAATTTTCATGGGCCACCAATGGTGTATTGGACATCGCATGATGTGCAGTGCTCTTCTAGCTACTAGACCTTACCTTTGGTTGAGCTATTTTTAGGGTGGGTAGGTCATTAAATAAAAAAGATAACTCTTATCGAGGCTTCTGCCAACATCTTCAAACTTTTTAACATTATTGTAAGCCATTGTGTCCCAATTCAAGAATTTTAACCTAATTCCCTTTCAAAGCTCGCACTGGACACGCTATCAAATGGGCTTCCCCCATCTCTTAGGTTTGACTAACCCATGTGCAAGTGTCGTTCACTTGGAACCTTTCCCTTTTTTAGCCTTCAAAGTTCTCATTTGAATATTCACCACTACCACCAAGATCTGCACTGATGGCCACTCCATCTACACTTACACCTTGGGTTTTGTGATAGTTCTACCATCTTAATCAACCAACACCCTTTGCGGGTTCTAGGTTGGCATGCAATTAGGCACCATAACCTGGCTTTCGATTCATCCTGCATCGGCAATTTTGCTTACCAAAATTAGCTCCCTTTGAGCTCTCAATTTCATGGCATGGCTCAACGAAGCAGCCGTGCTATTCTACCTATTTAAAGTTTGAGAATATCTCAAGGGCATTATGCACCCGATGCCTCTAATCATTGGCTTTTCACAATAGAATTCAGTAAGGGCTTTAGCTATCTTGAGGGAAACTTTGGAGGGAAACAACTACTAGACAGTTCGATTAGTCTTTTGTCCCTATACTCAAGTTAGGTGAACAATTGACACGTTAATATCACTATGGGCCTCCATTAGAGTTTTCTTTGGCTTTGCCTTGCTCAAGCATAGTTCACCATCTTTTAGGTCCTAATAGGCATGTTCACACTCAAACCCTTCTCTGAAGATCAAGGTCAATTGGTAATGCACCCATAAGGGATCCTGCCAATCAACTTCCTTTGCCTTATAGGTTTTCTAGCCCATTAACTCACACACATATAAGACTTTTTAGCTTATGTTTCAAGATGGGCCAGATAGGGAGCTCATAGGCTAATGTCAAGAGCACATAGGTGATGAGGTATGTCAAGATAGTGCATGCTGCATTCCATGATCATAGTGACAATGTCTTTGTGGGCATATCAAAACTCTGAGCTTATGCCACCATTGTGACTTGCATTAGTCCACACTTAGAGCCAATCAGTGGACCAGCTCTTACCTTTCTACATCCAATTGGAGTGCATCACTAGTTCCCATCCATTTCCCTTTTAACAATTTCAAGCACTCTTTGACTCTTTTTCCAAAGTCCTTTTCATCTTTCCCTAATGGTATTTGTTTGCTATCGATCTCTCACCAATATTTAGCCTTGGATAAAATTTACTGCCTGATTAGGGTTGTAGTCCTAAATAACCCAACTCATTGATAGTGCCTTGTGGTGCAATAAGGTCTAGGCACAACAAGGCTCTCACCCTCTCTGACATCCTTTTCCAAGGGAGTTAGGCCTAGTCCACTGGTGAGGATGGTTCTCTAGACTACAATTCGGATGTCGTGAGTGCCTAATTCTTAAACTGGTCTCTTTCTGATTTGCTCGTCATTTTTAGGAAAATCTTGGTAAATTTCTTCTCCTCTACTTATTGATATGCTTAAACTTACTGTGTAATCTTGCTTGACCTAGGGTCACAATACAAGCATTGATTGAGAGATGTAGGTGGTCTAATGGGGTCAAATGGACAACAAGCACATGTCACTAGAGACGAGGCACCTCAAGAGCTTTACCATCGATGGTCACAGTGCTATCATTGTTGGGGACTTACTTTTGGGCCAACTATCACCGATGAGATCATGGAAGGCTATTTTTCACCCCTCTGACTGAAGCCCAATGGGTGAGGGGTTGGAAGGGGAGACGATGCATGACACCCAGGTAAACATGCTTTCAGCCTAATGGCTTGGGTGCAACTTGTGTTCAAAGACTTGATGGTTTACAAGATTCTGTAATTAACATTGAGTATCACATTTTGTTACATTTTTCATCAATGCAAAAGCTAAGATATCCATTGCTAAGAGTCATTTTGGTTTTTTAGGACAAAAAGAGTCACGGTGTCACCTGCACACACACTATGAATAGCATGTTGATGGCATATGCTCTCTTTTTTGTTTCAATTTCATGGTGCGATTCGTGCTAAAGGTTTGTTATTTAGCTACAAGTGATGATACTGATCATTTCACCTACTTGAGAGGCTAAACAAATCAATCGTCATGCACGCCCAAGGTCAGAAGGGGCTTAAGGCACAAAGGCACCCTTGCCCCCTTAGTGTTTTGTTAATGCATTTGTGGGTTGTTCATTGAGCAAGTTTATACAATGATCTTTCCATAGGTTCACCTAAAGAAACCTTGTTATGACTTTTCCTTCCTCTAAATGATAAGGTTCAGTAGATTTCTTATAACATTATGAGCAATGAACCATCCGCATAGCCATGATCCAAACACTTCACTGAACCATTCAATTAGTAAGAGTGATGGGTGATGTGAACAAAGGGTAAGGACATAGTCAACGTGAGCTAATGACTCACACTTACTAGGAATTCCTTGTTCAAGACCAACAATTACAATGATCTATCCCCATCATGATAATATTTCAAAGATTACCTCTCATTGAATACATTAGTCTAGCGTGAATGCAGCCCAAAACATCTAAGGGCAACACAAACCTATTATTGCCTCAAACTTCCTTGGCCTAAGTGGCCATAGTCATTCTAAGAAGCTATCCACAAAAGATCACCTTTATGTAGCTAGTTAGCAAGTTGAGGTCTCGTTCTTTAATGGAATTAACAAGACAAATCACTCTACCAACTAAGAATGGCCATGCAACACCACCCATAAAATTAAGAAAGATCTTTTGATCTATCAATCCTTGCTATGTATGGACCTAGTAAGTTTTTTTATGTTGAGTCAAATTAAGCTACAAGCTCTACTCTTGGTGGTGCCCTTCCATCAATTCCTTTAAGTTTTAGCCTTACGAACATACTCCCTTCGAAACCCAAAGACTTTGATATCTCATAAGGTGTTGGTAGAGTCCTAAAAGTAACATCCATCGATCCATAGTCAACATCATTTATGGTTGACACTAAGATGGTATTTGATCATCTTTAAGCTCCCAACTCTCATTCTTGATTAATGAAGACATCATTGGTAAATGCTTTCATAGTTGTTCGTCTTTCATAAATCCAAGAATTTCACCTCTGACTGTGAAATATGAATGCCCCTGACTATCCCTATTAATCATTACTCTGATCTCAAAGGCCAACACAATAGGATTGAAATCCTATGATGTTACCCTATGCTAATGTATACAAGTGTAGGCTTATTTGAGCACTTTGATTTTTTCAAAGTAACAGTGCCATAGGAATGACCCGGTCAAATAAGGCCAAGATCACATTATTGATAATAGGGATGAGTAAATCGTTGCTCATCGTGAGGCAAGCTAGATGACCTAACCCTAGTTTAGCTATAAGCTTTTTAACTACAACAACTTAAATATACACTATTGGAGCTAGAATTACCATAGCTACTGGCATTAGACTTACCTTCTAATAGATCCTCACTAAGGAATTTAGATTGTACTCATTCTAATTGCCAAACTCATAGAGCCCAATATTGTTCTTTATTGTCTCTACCTCCCTATTTTTGAACACTTTACCATAACATTTAATTGGTAGGAGCAACGAGTGATGTGTACAAAGGGTAGGGATGTAGTCAATGCAAGGTGATGACTCATGATCACTAGGAATTCCCCATTGAAGACCAACATTTACAATGATCTATCCCCATCATGATTAAATTTCAAGGATTACCTAGCTTGTTGGCCAATGCTATGGACTCGTTGGTGTAGCACACATGTGGCTTGGAACATCTAAGGGCATTGTAGACTATTATTGCCTCAAACTTCCTTGGCCTAAGTGACCATAGTCCCACTTGGAGCTCTCAATTTCGTGGCATGGCTCAATGAAGTAACCGCATCATCCTACCTATTTAAAGTTTGAGAATAGATCAAGGGCGTTGCGCCCCCAATACCTCTAATCATTGGCTTTACCCGATAGAACTAGCTAGGGGCTCTAGCTATCCTAAGGGAAACTTCAGAAGGAACCAGATGCTAGATGATTCGATTAGTCTTTCACCCCTATACCCAAGTCAAAGGAAAGATTTGCACATTAGTATCGCTGTGGGCCTTCACCAGAGTTTTCTCTGGCTTCGCCCCGCTTAGGTATAGTTCACCATCTTTTGGGTCCCGACGAGCATGCTCACACTCAAACCCTTCTCAGAAGATCAAGGCCGATTAACGGTGCACCCGTGAGGGATCCCGCCAATCAACTTCCTTACGCCTTACGGGTTTCCTGGCCTATTGACTCACACGCATGTTAGACTCTTTGGTCCGTGTTTCAAGATGGACTGGATGGGGAGCTTGCAGGCTACCGTCGAAAGCACGTAGGTGTTGAGGCACGTCAAGATGACCCATGCTGTATTTCAAGATCACGGAGACAACATCTCCAAGGGCACATCAATAGCTTGTGCTTGGGCTACCGTCGTGACCCGTGTCGGTCCACAGCCCGAATGGATCGACGGACCAACTCTCGGCGTTCCATATACGATCGGGATGCATCTTAGGCCCCTATCCGCTTCCCTCCTGGTAATTTCAAGCACTCTTTGACTCTCTTTTCAAAGTCCTTTACATCTTTCCCTCACGGTACTTGTTTGCTATCGGTCTCTTGCCCGTATTCAGCCTTGGATGGAATTTACCGTCTGATTAGGGCTGCATTCCTAGACAACCCGACTCGCTGATAGCGCCTCATGGTGCGACAAGATCCAGACACAACGGGGCTCTCACCCTCTTCGGCTCCCCTTTCCAGGGGACTTGAGCCTGGTCCGTCGCTGAGGACGCTTCTCCATACTACAATTCGGATGTTGGGGGCACCCGATTCTCAAGCTGGGCTCTTCTTGGTTTCCTTATCGTTACTAGGGGAATCCTAGTAAGTTTCTTTTCCTCTGCTTATTGATATGCTTAAACTCAGTGGGTGATCCCACCTGACTTGGGGTAGCGATGTGAGCATCGATCGAGCGATGCGAGGGGTTCGACGGGGTCCGGATGGACAATGAGCGCTTGTCACTGAGGACGAGGCACGCTGGGAGCTCTACCACCGATGGTCACGGTGTTGTCATTGCTAGGGAATCGCTTTTGGGCCAATCGTAATCGACGGGATCGCGAGAGGCCATCTTCCACCCGTCCCTTTCCCCTGAAGCCCGATGGGTAGGGGGCAGAGGGGGGCGACGGTGCATCACACCAAGGCAAGCATGCCCTCGACCTAATGGCTTGGGGTACAACTTGCGTTCAAAGACTCGATGGTTCACGAAATTCTGCAATTCACACCAAGTATCATATTTCACTACGTTCTTCATCGATGCAAGAGCTGAGATATCCGTTACCGAGAGTCATTTCATTTTTTCATGATAAAAGGAGTCACGATGCTGCCCACGCACGCACCGTGAACAGGATGGTGATAGCCTGTGTGCTTCATTTTTGTTTCGGTTCCTTGGCTTGATTCTCGTCGAGGTTTGTTGTTCGGCAGCAAGCGAGATAACGCCGATCGTTTCGCCCACCCGATAGGGGATAAAAAGCAACCGTCATGCCTGCTTGAGGCTGAAAGGGGCTCAAGGCATGGGGCACCCTCACCCCCTCAGTGTTTTGTTAACGCATCCGTAGGTCATCCTTTGAGTGGGGTTTCAACAACGATCTTTCCGCAGGTTCACCTACGGAAACCTTGTTATGACTTTTCCTTCTTCCCAATGATAAGGTTCAGTGGACTTCTCGTGACATCACGAGTGGTGAACCATCCACGTCACAGTGATTTGAACACTTCATTAGACCATTCAGTCGGTAGGAACGACGACCAGTGTGTACAAAAGGTAGGGATGTAGTCAACGTGAGCTGATGACTAGTGCTTACTAGGAATTCCTTGTTGAAGACCAACAATTGCAATGATCTATCCCCATCACAATGAAATTTCAAAGATTACTCGAGCCTATCAGCCAAGCCTATAGACTCATTGAACACATCAGTGTAGCACGCGTGCAGCCTAGAACATCTAAGGGCATCATAGACCTGTTATTGCCTCAAACTTCCTTAGCCTAAGTGGCCATAGTCCCTCTAAGAAGCTAGCCACGAAGGATCACCTCCGCGTAGCTAGTTAGCAGGATGAGGTCTCGTTCGTTAACGAAATTAACCAGACAAATCGCTCTACCAACTAAGAATGGCCATGTACCACCACCCATAGAATCAAGAAAAAGCTTTCAGTCTGTCAATCCTTACTATGTTTGGACTTGGTAAGTTACACCGTGTTGAGTCAAATTAAGCCGCAGGCTCTACTCCTGGTGATGCCTTTCCATCAATTCTTTTAAGTTTCAACCTTCGACCATACTGCCTCTGGAACCCAAAGACTTTGATTTCTCATAAGGTGCCAGCGGAGTCCTAAAAGTAACATCCGTCGATCCCTGGTCGGCATCGTTTATGGTTAATACTAGGATGGTATCTAATCATCTTCGAGTCCCTAACTTTCGTTCTTAATTAATGAAAACATCCTTGGCAAATGCTTTCGCAGTTGTTTGTCTTTCATAAATCTAAGAATTTCACCTCTGACTATGAAATACGAATGCCCTCGATTGTCCCTATTAATCATTACTCCGATCCCGAAGGCCAACATAATAGGACCAAAATCCTATGATGTTATCCCATGCTAATGTATACAACCGTAGGCCTATTTTAAGCACTCTAATTTCTTCAAAGTAACAGCATCGGAGGAATGACCCAAGTAATTAAGTCTAGGAGTGCATCGCTGGCAGTAGGGACTAGCAGACCGATGCTCATCGTGAGACGGATCAGATGACCCAACCCTAGTTGTAACTACGAGTTTTTTAACTACAACAACTTAAATATATGCTATTAGAGCTAGAATTACCGTGGCTGCTAGCATCAGACTTGCCTTCAATGGATCCTCGTTAAGGGATTTAGATTGCACTCATTTCAATTGCTAGACTCATAAAGCTCGGTATTCTTATTTATTGTCACTACCTCCCCATGTCAGGATTGGGTAATTTACGTGCCTACTACCTTCCTTGGATCTGGTTGCCGTTTCTCAGGCTCCCTCTCTGAAATCAAACCCTAATTCTCCGTTACTCATCACCACTATAGTAGGAAACTATCCTACCATCGAAAGTTGATAGGGTAGAAATTTG
The DNA here is from genome assembly GCF_047325235.1 of Durio zibethinus. Classification (NCBI taxonomy): domain Eukaryota; kingdom Viridiplantae; phylum Streptophyta; class Magnoliopsida; order Malvales; family Malvaceae; genus Durio; species Durio zibethinus. The sequence continues at coordinate 28,866,111 of NC_143169.1, forward strand.
AATGATGCATCATCGGCACAAAAGCCATATGATCTGTCGAGTTATCATGAATAATCAGAGCAATGAGCATAGCCTACATCAACCTTTTATCTAATAAATGCATCCCTTCCAGAAGATGGGGTTTGTTACACGTATTAGCTCTGGAATTACTACGATTATTTGAGTAGTAGATACCATCAAACAAAATATAACTAATTTAATGAGCCATTCATAGTTTTACAGTCTGAATTAGTTTATACTTACACATGCATGGCTTAATCTTTGAGACAAACATATGACTATTGGCTGGATCAACCAGGTAGCATTCCTCCGGGACGTTGGCACCGTGTGGGCCTTGATGCATCGATCGAGTGGCGGAGAGAGCCTAACGCAGAGTGGAAGCATCATACGTGTCAAGCACATGGAATGCATAACATCAAATGAATGGGGGCTGAAAGCTTGAGCTCGCTAAATGTTTCGCATCTAAGAGCATGATCGAACACCTGTGCACCAATACAGCCATAGAAGATTGGGTGGCACACTTGGGACACTGGCCATGATTGACGTCTGACTCGTAACCCCTTGAGACACGAGACGGATGAGGGATGGTGAGACATCTGGTTTGCATCGATTCAGGTATGCAGCACAGGATCCTGATCGTGCCCCCATGGTATGACGATCGCATGAGGGAGATTGAAAAAGATGACGGGTCAACAGTTCAATGCATCAAGCACGGAGCTTGTCGACACGCACAACCATAGCACCACTCATATGCCCATTGTGTACAAGTGGCAGCATCCACGCGCGTTGGTCCACAACCCACCCGATCATTTATTCGACGAGCGAGTGGAGGAAATGACATGCGAGGCCATGCCATAACTGCTTGGCAAGAGACAAACACAAGCAAGGGCCACGAGATAGCCCCTACCATCCGACAGGCAACAACGACATGATACGACCAATGCTTGGCCTGGCCAGGACCGTACACGTGAGCTCTGCTAACACCACCCCAGGGGGACGTTGCCCAATTTAGGGACTTGTTCCTGGGATCTTGGGTAGCATCGGTTGCATGCACAGCCTCGTCGAGGCCAAGGTATTTTTATGGTCGATGAAAAGGGACCGCGAGACTGTCAAATATCGAGAGACTTGGCTGGGCCAAGCTCGCAACTATAGCTTCTACTCGTACCACCCCAGGGAGCTGTTGCCCAAATCAGGGACTTGGTTTGGGGTCTAGGATAGTAACCACCGCATGCACGGGCTCAACATTGGCTTTCTTTTTTCGTATGCAGGCCAACCGATCGATGCCATGGGTGCCTGCTGGTCACCGGAGCAACTAGTCATCGGACAAAATGATCGAAAGGCATGCACGCCCTATATTTTGCTTGAGGAACGTTGCCCTGAGTGTACGCAATGGGAGGCCCATCATGCACACTTACTCCCTCCGTGGGGGGAAAAGAGGGTGCCAGACCACCACCCCCTAAAGAGTATTAGAGATTTTGCAGATATGCTACCAGTAGACGTTAAAGTGTCTGAATCAGGCACACTTTTTCCAACATAGGCATATCCTGCATCAAGGGTGAGCGATGCCGATGGTGGTCGAGGCACGTGCCCGCACTCAGGGCTAGCGCGTGTTGATGGTGTTCGATGCGATTGCCTACACCAAGGGCCATCTTTTGTTAATGCTAATCGACGTAGGTGCCCGCATCAGTTCTAGCTTGTGCACATACTGATTGAGGCATGCATGCACTGATGGCGATCGAGGCATCTACCCACATCAAGGCCCAGCACGTACTGATGGTGTTCGAGGCAACTGCCCACACCAGGGGCCATCTTTTATCGATGCTGGTTGAGGAATGGCACATTCTGATGAAGAACAAGGTAAGTGCCCGCACCAAGGGCCAGCTTGTGCCGATAGAGGTCGAGGCTTGTGCCCGCACCAAGGTCCAGCATGTGTTGATGGTGGTCGAGGTAACCGCTCGCACCCACTCGAGGCATGTGCCTGTGTTACACCCTGGGTGGGAGTGCCAGGGACATCAGGCGCACCAGCACACGAGCTAGAGGTTGAGGCCTGCACACCAGGTGCATTGGCTGGTATTTACATGTAAGACCTAGGAGATAAGGCTAGAACACCGGCCCAGCTTCCAACCAAATCTTTTAGAAGCTTACAGGATCAGCAAGAGCCTTCTGGTAGATTTGGTTAACCCTAGGATTCAGGAGTTAGAATCTCGATTGATTGTAATCTTTGTAATTCCTTGATTTTAGCCTTTGTTCAAGGGATATTGCCATTAAGTGTAGCTAGAGCCTCAACTATAAATAGAGGGTAGCTTCACCCTTATTTGTACACCATCAAACACTTCTGTTTCAGTGAATATAGAGCATATTTCCAGCATTTTGCCTTGTTATCCTATTTTTCTTTGACTTGCGTAATTAGCCCTTTCCATTATTTTAGTGCCTGTACACTTGTGTTTTAGGCTGACTTAGGCATAAATGAGGGGATTCCAAGCCTAAGGCCGCACGGATTTTGAGTGTGAGGTTAGAGCTTGTGACAGTTGGTATTAGAGCAAGTTAGGTTTTGCGTGTTTGTGTTGTGCAGGTTAGATTGTGATTAAAGAGATGGCATCCCAAAGCAACATTGCTAGCCAACAACCAGAGGCCCAAGAGCAGGGGTGTGGAAGAGGCAAAAAAGCTAGTTCAAGAGATATATGGTCTACCATAGACGATAGGCTAACCAAGGTGGAGGTGACCATGGGTGACATAAGGGAGAAGCTTGAGGAAGTGGAGACTCACATTGCATCACTGGACTCCATGGGGAAAGAGATCCAAGGTGAGCTACAAGCTGCTATCAATAAAGGTATGGACGTGATAACCCAAAGGAATGAGGCCTTAGAGGCTGAAGTGCTGACCTTACGCAATGGCATGGAGGCCATATGCTAGCGGATGGAGGAGCTTGCCAGTGAGCTCACTGCTTGCAAGACTGCCATTTGGAATGGCATGTTTGCTAGAGTGTCAAAGTCTAGGATAGATGTCCCCAAGCCTAAAGAGTTCAAGGGAACTAGGGCGGCCAAGGAAGTAGACAATTACCTATGGGGTATGAAGCAGTATTTCCAGGCTATGGGCATACGAGATGAGATAATAAAGGTAAGCACCACTGCTATGTATCTCACTGATGTAGCCTTATTCTGGTGAAGGCATAGGTGTGATGATATTAAGTGTGGGAGTGCCAAGATTGGAACCTGGGCAGAGTTTCAAAAGAGTCCAGAGAGTAATTTTACCAGTAGTATGCTAATGATGAGGCACAAGCAAAGCTACATAAGCTGAGCCAGCAAGGGGACATAAGGGAGTATGTTTAGAAATTCTCTGAACTGATGCTACAGATCTCAAATCTAGGTGAGAAGGATGCCTTATTTGCTTTCATGGATGGGTTAAAGCTGTGGGTGAAGCATGAGCTACAACGGAAGGGAGTTTATGACTTGGCTAAAGCCATGACTAGTGCTGAGTCCTTGATAGAGTTTAAGCCTCTGAACAAATTCAAGTCCTCCAAGCCCAAGGGTAATTGCAGGGACGAGAGGGACCAGAAGAAACAGTCCAAGGGGAAGGATCGTGATCGGGAGTCCAAGGATGGGGATGAGACCGTTCAACCAAGGATGGTGAAAATAAGCCACCAGCAGGTAAATGGAAAGCAAAAGGGGATCGAGAGCCACTAGTATGCTACCTATGCGGAGGGAGCCACATAGCGTACAATTACCCATAAAAGGGCAAGCTGGCTACTATAGACAAAGAGTTTGATGAAGAGCCAGAGACAAGGGCAGCAAAGCTTGGGTCACTGGTGCTTAATGCTATCCAGAGTAAGGGGAACCATAAGCTAAAGGGCTTGATGTTTATAGATTTGATGGTTATGGGTTAGAAGGTGAGCGCACTAGTGGACACAGATGCCTCACATCTTTTCATTTCAGGTGATGGAGCCTAGAAGCTCAAACTAAAGGTGTAGAAAGAGACTGGTACCATTAAAACAGTGAATTCCAAAGAGGTTTTAGCCATTGGAGTAGCGCGGGGAGTGGAGTTACAACTTGGAGACTGGAAAGGCAAGGAGACTATAGAGGTAATACCCCTTGACAACTATGAGTTTGTGATTGGGTTAGATTTCCTTGTTTGGATAAATGCCCTCCTTGTGCCTTTTACCAATTGCATTTTCATCTCGGATGCACGGTGCCAATGCCTAGTACCTTTAAGGAGAGGATCGGGAGTTGGGTCACGGGTGGTGTCAGCCATCCAATTTGCCAAGGCGGTAAGTAGAAAAAAAGACACCTTCTTGGTAGCCCTGAAGTATGATGAGCTAAGGGAAAAGGAGATCGAGTCACCCTTGGAGGTGCTGAAGGTGCTAAAAACCTTTAGTGATGTAATGCCTGGAAAGTTGCCTAGCCAGCTACCACCTAAGAGGGAGGTGGACCACAAGATCGAGCTGGTGTCGAGGCCAAGCAATCAGCTAAAGCCTCCTTACCGAATGTCCCCATCAGAGTTGGAGGAGTTAAGGAAAGAGCTCAAAGTGTTAGTTGATGTTGGCTTTATCAGGCCATCGAAAGCACCATATGGTGCACCGGTTCTATTCCAGCGCAAGCATGATAGGTCGTTATGGTTGTGCATAGACTATCGGGCTTTGAACAAGCTGACCATCAAGAACAAGTACCCTGTCCCACTTATTACGGACTTGTTCGACAAACATGGGAGTGCAAGGTGGTTCACTAAACTGGATTTGCGGTTGGGTTACTACCAAGTCATAATCGTAGAGGGAGATGAGCCAAAGATAGCATGTGTCACTGGTATGGTTCATATGAGTTCTTGGTGATGCCTTTCAAACTCACGAATGCCCCAGCAACATTTTGCACCCTTATGAACAAGGTACTTCAATTGTTCTTTGATCGATTTATTATGGTTTATTCAGATGACATTATGATCTACAACCAGACTTTGAGAGAGCATGTAGACCACTTGAGACAGGTGTTCGAGGTGTTGCAGGTGCACAAGCTATTTGTCAAAAGGGAGAAGCGCTCATTCACCCAGCAGGAGATCCCATTCTTAGGCCATATAGTGGGAGATGGCAGGATACACATGGATGAAGGCAAGGTGCATGCCATCTTAGAGTGGGAACCACTAGCCAAGGTCGCTGAGTTGAGGTCACTTTTTGGGCTAGTTAACTACTACAGGGGCCTACAAGATCAGTTGGTACCTCCTGGCAGATTTGGTTGACCCTACGATTCAAGAGTTAGAATCCTGATTGATTGTAATCTTTGTAATTCCTTCATTTTAGCCTTTATTCTAGGGATATTGCGATGAAGTGTAGCTGAAGCCTCAACTATAAATAGAGGGCTGCTCCACCCTCATTTGTACACCATCAAACACATCTGTTTCAGTGAATACAGAGCATATTTCTAGTATTTGCCTTGTTAACCTATTTCTCCTTAACTTGTGTAATCAACCATTCCCATTGTTCTAGTGCCCACACACTTGTGTTTTAAGCTGACTTAGGCATAAAGGAGGAGATTCCAAGCCTAAGGCCACATGAATTCTGAGTCTGAGGTCAGAGCTCGTGACAGTTGGTATCAGAGTAAGTTCAATTTTATTTGTTTGTGTTGTGTAGGTTAGATCATGATTGAGGAGATGGCATCCCAAAGCGACGTTGCTAGCCAACAACCAGAGGCCCAGAAGCAGGGGCATGAAAGTGTCAAGAAAGCTAGTTCAAGAGATATATGGTCTACCATAGACGGTAGCCTGGCCAAGGTGGAGGTGACCATGGGCGACATGGGGGAGAAGCTTGAGGTAGTGGAGACTTACATTGCATTGCGAGACACCATGGGGGAGGAGATCCAAGGTGAGCTACAAGCTACTCTCAATAAAGGCATGGACATGATCACCTAAAGGAATGAGGCCTTGAAGGTTGAAGTGCTGACCTTGCACGATGGCATGGAAGCCATGCGCCAGCGGATGGAAGAGCTTACCAGCAAGCTCACTACTTGCAAGACTGCCATTGGGAATGGCATGTTTACTGGAGTGTTGAAATCAAGGATGGATGTCCCCAAGCCTAAAGAGTTCAAGGGAACTAGGGCGGCCAAGGAAGTAGACAACTACTTATGAGGTATGAAGCAGTATTTCCAGGCCATGGGCATGCAGGACGAGATAATAAAGGTAAGCACCATTGTTATGTATCTCAATGATGTAGCCTTATTGTGGTGGAGGTGTAGGTGTGATGATATTAGGCATGGGAGTGCTGAGATTGGAACCTGGGCAAAGTTTCAAAAAGAGTTCAGAGAGTAATTTTACCCGTAGTATGCTGATGATGAGGCACGGGCATAGTTACGTAAGTTGAGCCAGCTAGGGGACATAAGGGAGTATGTCTAAAAATTCTCTGAACTAACATTACAGATCTCAGATCTAGGTGAGAAGGATGCCTTATTTACTTTCATGGATGGGCTGAAGCTGTGGGTGAAGCATGAGCTACAACGGAGGGGAGTTCATGACTTGGATAAAGCCACGACTAGTGCTGAGTCCTTGATAGAGTTTAAGCCTATGAACAAGTTTGAGTCCTCCAAGCCCAAGGGTAAGGGTAGGGACGAGAGGGACTGAAAGAAATAGTTCAAGGGGAAGGACCATGACCTAGAGTCGAAGGATGGGGACCGAGACCATTCAACCAAGGATGGTGAGAGGAAGCCACTAGCAGGCAAGTGGAAAGCAAAGGGGGATCGAGAGTCACTAGCATGCTACCTATGTGGAGGGAGCCACATAGCACGTAATTGCCCACAGAAGAGTATGTTGGCTGCTATAGACAAGGAGTCTGACAAAAAGCCAGAGATAAAGGCAATAAAGCTTGGGTCATTGATGCTTAATGCTATTTAGAGTAAGGGGAGCCGTAAGCCAAAGGGCTTGATGTTTATGGATCTAATGGTTACGGGTCAGAAGGTGAGTGTACTGGTGGACATAGATGCCTCACATCTTTTTATTTCAGGTGATAGAGCCTAAAAGCTTAGACTAAAGGTGCAGCAAGGGACTGGTACCATTAAAATGATGAACTCCAAGGAGGCATTGGAGTAGCACGAGGAGTGGAGTTATAGCTTGGAGATTGGAAAGGTAAGGAGACCATAGAGGTAATACCCTTTGATGACTATGAGTTTGTGATTAGGTTGGATTTTCTTGTTCGGGTTAACACCCTTATTGTGCCTTTTACCAATTACATTTGCATTTTGGATGCACAGTGCCAATGCCTAGTACCTTTGAAGAGAGGGTCTAGAGTTGGGTCACGGGTGGTGTCAGCCATCCAATTTGCCAAGGTAGTAAGCAGAGAAGAAACTCCTTTTTGGCAACCCTGAAGTATGATGAGCCAAGGGAGAAGGAGACCAAGTCACCCTTGGAGGTGCTAAAGGTCCTAAAGACCTTTAGTGATGTAATGCCTACAAAGCTATCTAGCTAGCTACCACCTAAGAGGGAGGTAGACCACAAAATCAAGCTAGTGTCCAAGGCTAAGCCACCAGCTAGAGCCTCTTAGCGAATGTCCCCACCAGAGTTGGAGGAGTTAAGGAAGTAGCTCAAAGAGTTAGTTGATGCTGGCTTCATTAGGCCATCGAAGGCACCATATGGTGCACTGATTCTATTCTAGCACAAGCATGATGGGTCCTTATGGCTATGCATAGACTACCGGGCTTTGAACAAGCTGACCATCAAGAACAAGTACCTTATCCCACTCATTGTGGACTTGTTTGACCAACTTGGGAGCGTAAGGTGGTTCACCAAGCTGGATTTGAGGTCGGGTTACTACCAAGTTAGGATCGCAGAGGGAGATGAGCCAAAGACAGCATGTGTCACTCGATATGGTTCGTATGAGTTCTTGGTGATGCCTTTCAGACTCACGAATGCCCCAGTAACATTCTGCACCCTTATGAACAAGGTACTTCAGTCATTCTTTGATCGATTTGTTATGGTTTATTTAGATGACATTATGATCTACAGCTAGACTTTAGGAGAGCATTTAGACCACTTGAGACAGCTGTTTAAGGTGTTACGGGTGCAGAAGCTATTTGTCAAGAGGGAGAAGTGCTCATTCACCCAGTAGGAGATCCCATTCCTAGGCCACATAGTGAGAAATGGCAGGATACATATGGATGAAAGCAAGGTGCATGCCATCCTGGAGTGGAAACTGCCAACCAAGGTCACTGAGTTGAGGTCATTCTTTGGGCTGGTTAACTAATACAGGCACTTCATCACAGGTCACTCAGCTATAGCCATGCCATTGACTGAATTGCTCGAGAAAAAGAGAGCATGGGAGTGGAGCACAGGGTGCCAGGAAACCTTTGACAGGTTGAAACAGGTTATGATCGAAGAGCCAGTCTTAGCCTTGCTAGACCATGCCAAGCCATATGAGGTGCATACAGATGCATCAGACTTTGGCATAGGGGGCGTGTTAATGTAGGAAGGACATCCAGTAACGTTTGAGAGTAGGAAGCTGAACGAGACTAAGCATAAGTACACAGTCTAGGAGAATGAGATGATTACAGTGGTGCACTGCTTGCACACTTGGCACCATTACCTATTGAGGTCAAGGCTCATGGTTAGGATGGACAATGTGGCAACCAGCTACTTCTAGACGCAGAAGAAGCTGTCCCTCAAGCAGGCGAGATGGCAAGATTTTTTTACGAAATTTAATTTTCAGATGGAGTACTAGCCAGGGCGAGTGAACCTGGTGGCAGACGCCCTGAGCAGGAATGCTAACCTTGCTGCCATTAGTCAACCAAAAGGGTCACTATTACCGTACATCAGGAAGGGACTTGTACATAGTCCTACAATCAAGGCTCTTTATGGAGTATGCCCAGTAAGGTAAGACTAGGTGATTTTGGGTGCAAGATGGTTTGTTGTACACCAGGGGTAGTAGACTATTTGTGTCGTAGTATGGGAAGCTCTGCAAGGAAGTTTTGCAAGAGTGCCATGATTCAAGGTGGGTTGGACATCAGGAGTGAGTCGTACCTTGGTGCTGATCAAAGATCGGTACTACTAGCCATACATGAGGGACGATGTGGAGGCATATGTGAAGACTTGTCTTGTGTGCCAACAGGACAAGGTAGAGCTCAAGAAACCAGGCAATCTCTTGGAGTGATTGCGAGTGCCAAAGTGACCATAAGAGAGTGTTTCTCTTGACTTTATAGTCTATCTACCTGAAGCAGAGGGGTTTGGAAGCATCATGGTAATGGTGGACAGGTTTTCCAAATATGGAATCTTCATTCCAGCAACTAAGGAGTGCCCACTCGAGGAGGCAGCTCAATTGTTCCTGAAGAACATGGTTAAGTACTGAGGAGTGCCAATGACCATTGTTAGTGGTCGGGATGGGCATTTCACAGGCAGGTTCTAGACTAAGTTGATCAAGCAGTTGGGGTTAGACTTGAACTTTTCCACCAACATGCATCCACAGACCGATGGGTAGACTAAATGTGTGAATAGACTATTGGAGGTCTACCTCAGGCATTATGTGAGTGCCACACAAAGGGACTGGCCAAAGCTACTAGATGTTGTACAGTTTTCCTACAATTGCAAAGGAGCGAGGCAACAAACCAGAGCCCATTTGAGGTTATGATAGGGCAACAACCACTAACACTCGATTCGATTGCTGTAAGTTATGCAAGGCCAAAACCAGTAGAATACAAGTTTGCCAAGGCATGGCAAGAGCAGACTGACTTGGCTAGAGTCTATCTACACAAGGTGACAAAGAGGTCGAAGAAGTGGGTAGACCAGAATAGGCGGGACATGCAATTCCAGGTTGGAGACTTAGGGTTGGTTAAGCTGCATCCCATTATGCACTATAGGGGGCTACACAAAGGCCTAGTTCAGAGGTATAAAGGACCTTTTTGAGTAGTCAAGAGGGTAGGCAAGGTTGCCTACAAGCTGGATATGCCACCCAAGTCGATGGTACACCCGATGTTCCATGTAAGCATGCTCAAACCATTCTATGAGGATGAGGGAGATCCAGGATGGGCAGAGTCAAAACGTGCACCATTGGGAGCAAGGACCTAATATGAGAAGGAGGTCCATAGCATCATAGCTGATCGAGAGGTGAGACGAAAAAACTATCAACCAAGATAAGAGTACTTGGTGCACTGGAAGGGACTTCCAAATAGTGAGGTGAGCTGGGAACCAACAGAGGACTTATGGTAGTTTGAAGACCAGATCAGGTAGTACCATGCAGAGGATACAACGAGGACATTGCGTAATTAGGTGGGGGAGAATGTTACCCCTGGACGGGTGCACCAAGCACATCAGGCACACCAACAAGCGAGCCAGATGTTGAAGCCAGCACACCAAGCACACTGGTAGGTATTTGCATGCAAGGCATAAGAGAGAAGGCTAGAATGCCCGCCCAGCTTGCAGGTTAACCCGTGAGGCTAAGGCCTGGCCTACAGGCTGTCCGTACCACATCCAGAGGGGTCCAAGGTGGGAGATATATAAGTGAATCTTTTGAAAGCTTATAGGATCAGCAGGAGCCTCTTGGCAGATTTGGTTGACCCTATGATTCAGGAGTTAGAATCTTGATTGATTGTAATCTTTGTAATTCCTTGATTTTAGCCTTTATTCTAGGGATATTGCCATTAAGTGTAGCTAGAGCCTCAACTATAAATAGAAGGCTGCTACACCCTCATTTGTACACCATCAAACACTTCTGTTTCAGTGAATACAGAGCATATTTCCAGCATTCTGCCTTGTTATCCTATTTCTTTTTAACTTGCGTAATTAGTCCTTTCCGTTGTTCTAGTGCCCACACGCTTGTGTTTTAGGCTGACTTAGGCATAAAGAAGGAGATTCCAAGCCTAAAGCCACATAGATTCTGAGTCTGAGGTCAGAGCCCGTGACAGTTGGTATCAGAGCAAGTTCAGTTTTACGTGTTTGTGTTATGTAGGTTAGATCATGATTGAAGAGATGGCATCCCAAAGTGACGTTGCTAGCTAACAACTAGAAGCCTAGGAGTAGGGGTGTGGAAGAGGTGAGAAAGCAAGTTCAAGAGATATATGGTCTACCATGGATGGTAGGCTGGCTAAGGTGGAGGTGACCAAGGGTGACATAAATGAGAAGCTTGAGAAAGTGGAGACTCACATTGCATCGCTAGACTCCATGGGGGAAGAGATCCAAGGTGAGCGACAAGCTACTCTCAATAAAGGCATGGACGTGATCACCCAAAAGAATGAGACCTTAGAGGTTGAAGTCGTGACCTTACGCGATGGCATGGAGGCCATGCACCAACGGATGGAGGAGCCTGCCAGTGAGCTCGTTGCTTGCAAGACTGCCATTGGGAATGGCATGTTTGTTGAAGTGTCTATGTCCAGGATGGATATCCCCAAGCCTAAAGAGTTCAAGGGAACTAGGGTGGCCAAGGAAGTAGACAACTACCTATAGGGTATGGGGCAGTATTTCCTGGCCATGGGCATGCAGGACAAGACAATAAAGGTAAGCACCGCTGCTACGTATCTCATTGATGTAGCCTTATTGTGGTAAAGGCGCAGGGGTGATTATGTTAGGCATGAAGCGCGAAGATTGGAACCTAGGCAGAGTTCCAAAAAGAGCACAGGGAGTAATTTTACCCAAAGTATGCTGATGATGAGGCACGGGTAAAGTCGCACAGGCTGAGCCAACAAAAGGGCATAAGGGAGTATGTCCAGAAATTATCTGAACTAATGCTACAGATCTCAGATCTAAGAGAAAAAGATGCCTTATTTGCTTTCATGGATGGGTTGAAATCATGGGTGAAGCATGAGCTACAACGGAGGGGAGTTCATGACTTGGCTAAAGCCATGACTATTGTTGAGTCCTTGATAGAGTTTAAGCTTTAAGCCTCTGAACAAGTTTGAGTCCTCTAAGCCCGAGGGTAAGGGCAGGGATGATAGGGTCCAGAATAAGTAGTCCAAAGGGAAGGAACGTGATCGGGAGTCCAAGGTTGAGGATCGAGACCCTTTAACCAAGGATGGCGAGAAGAAGCCATTAGTAGGAAAGTGGAAAGCAAAGGGGTACTAAGAGCCATTAGCATGCTACTTTTTATGGAGAGAGCCACATAGCCTGCAATTACCCACAAAAGGGTAAGCTGGCTACTGTAGACAATGAGTCTGACGAGGAGCCAAAGTCAGAGGCAATAAAGCTTGGGTCGTTGGTGCTCAATGCTGTCTAGTGTAAAGGGAGCCGTAAGCCAAAGGGCTTGATGTTTATGGATCTGATGGTTGTGGGTCAGAAGGTGAGCGCACTGGTGGACACAGGTGCCTCACATCTTTTTATTTCAAGTGATGGAGTCCAAAAACTCAGACTAAATGTGTAGAAAGGGATTGGTATTATTAAAATGGTGAACTCCAAAGAGGTTCTAGCCATTGGAGTAGTATGAGGAATGGAGTTACAGCTTGGAGATTGGAAAGGCAAGGAGACCATAGAGGTAATACCCCTTGACGACTATGAATTTGATTAGGTTGGATTTCCTTGTTCAGATTAACACCCTCTTTATGCCTTTTGCCAATTGCATTTGCATCTTGGGTGCACGATGCCAATGCGTAGTGCCATTGAAAAAAGGGTTTAAAGTTAGGTCACGGGTGGTGTCAGCCATCTAATTTACCAAGATGGTAAGCAGAGAAGAAGAAACCTTCTTGGCAGCCATGAAGTATGATGAGCCAAGGGAGAAGGAGACCGAGTAACCCTTGGAGGTGCTAAAGGTACTGAAGACCTTTAGTGATGCAATGCCCGTAAAGCTACCTAGCCAGCTACCACCTAGGAGAGAGGTGGACCACAAGATTGAGCTAGTGTCTGAGGTCGAGCTATCAGTTAGAGCCCCTTACCAAATGCCCTTACCAAAGTTGAAAGAGTTAAGGAAGTAGCTCAAAGAGTTAGTTGATGTTGGTTTTATCAGGCCATCGAAGGCACCATATGGTGCATCAGTTCTACTCCAGTGTAAGCATGATGGGTCGTTATGGTTGTGCACAGACTATCGCACTTTGAACAAGCTGACCATCAAGAACAAGTATCCTATCCCACTCATTGTGGACTTGTTTGACCAACTTGGGAGCGCAAGGTGGTTCACCAAGCTGGATTTGAGGTTGGGCTACTACCAAGTCAGGATCACGGAGGGAGATGAGCCAAAGACAGCATGTGTCACTCGGTATGGTTCGTAGATGTTGATCGAGGCATGGCACGTATCGATGGTGGTCTAGGCAAGTGCCCATACCAATGGCTAGCTTGTGACGATGGTGGTCGAGGCATGTGCCCGCACCAAGGCCCAACACGTGCCGATGGTGCTCGAGGCAACCGCCCTCACCAAGGGCCATCTTTTACCGATGCTTATCGAGCCATGCATTTGTCGATGGTGCTTGAGGCAAGTGCCTATGTCATAAGCTCCGACCATAGACTCAAAATCTATGCGACCTTAGGCTTGGAATCTCCTCATTTATGCCTAAGTCAGCCTAAAACATAAGCGTGTAGGCACTAGAGCAATAGGAAGGGCTGATTATGAATGTTAAAGAGAAATAGGATAACAAGGCAGAATGCTAGAAATATATTCTGTATTCACTGAAACAGAAGTGTTTAATGGTGTACAAATGAGGGTGGAGCAGCCATCTATTTATAGTTGAGGCTCTAGCTACACTTAATGGCAATATCCCTAGAATAAAAGCTAAAATCAAGGAATTACAAAGATTACAATCAATCAGGATTCTAACTCCTGAATTCTAGGGTCAACCAAATTTGCCAAGAGGATCCTGCTGATCCTACAAGCTTCCAAAAGATTCACTTGCGTATCTCCCACCTTGGGCCCCTCTAGATGTGGTGCGAGCAGCCTGTCGGCCAGGCCTTGGCCTCACAGGTTGGCCTGCAAGCTGGGCGGGCATTATGATCTTGTTTCCTAGGCCTTGCACGCAAATACCCATCAGTGCACCTGGTGTGCGGGCCTTAACCTCTGGCTCGCATGCTGATGTGCCCAACGAGACCACCTAGGGCGTGACACCTGTATGAAGGGCCAGCTTGTGCCCATGATGGTTGAGGCAAGTGCCCATACCAAAGGGCAGCCTGTGCTGATGATGGTCGATGCATGTGCCATCACCATGCGCCGTCATGCGTCATTGATGGTCGAGGCCTTGGCCAAACTTTGATTTTGAGACACAGTGCACATGCTGGGCTCGGGCATGTGCTGGTGCCACCTTTTTTTTCCTAGGGCACCATCGTCGGAGCATCGTCAGAGAACCTGACCGGTGGCATTGAGGGTTCCGACGATTGGGGGGGCCGGGGGGTGTGCACACATGATGTGCGATGGGTGCTGGTACTTGGCCCTTATATTGGCCCCTATCCCTTGACAAACCTTGAGAACTCACACCCTCTTAAAGAGCATATGAGATTTTATAGGTTTGCTGCTAGTAGCCATTCAAGTGTCTGAAATGAGGATTTTTTTTCAAATGGTCACAAAATCTTCTACACTTCAAGTTTTTAGATGAATTGTTTTGTGCATGCCAAAAAAAATACAAGGATCACGTCTACCAAATTTGGGGCTAAAACTCCTTCTAAAAAAATTTTAAAAAATCTCGAACCGTAAAAAATTTTGAAAATCATGAAAAATAGAAAATGAGTCATCTTGCCATGAAACTTCACATGAAGGCTTAGGGGACCATTGTATGAATTTACAAGCCATAAAAATGGAATTGAATGGTAGAAATATGAAGATGCGCCTAAACCCACCTACCACCCGATCGTGGTGCGCATGGTGCTCGGTCCGGGCTCAAGACACCCGCGCATGGTGTGCGGGTGCTGGGGAGTGCTCATGTGAATTCACAAGCCATGAAAAGGGTATTGGCATGGTAGAAATATGAAGATGTGCCTAAACCCACCTACCACCCGCTCGTGGCGCGCATTGGTGCTCGACCCAGGCTCAGGACACCTGGGCATGGTGCACGGGTGTTGGGGAGGGCTCATATAAATTCATGGGCCACAAAAATGGCTTTCGCATATAGAGTTCATTCCTAGTCTAAGCTTCGATCGGATCGAGGGTTGTGGCAGCAGGATCGATAGCACGCAGAGCGAAACCCAGCTGATCCTCAGCTTGCACATCTTGCCTCTCTGGCCAGCATAGTGCCCGCCCACTTGTTTTGTGGGTTGACTTAGGCATATGGAGTTCATTCGCAGTCTAAGATTGGATCAGACCGAGGGTTGTGGTAGCAAGACCCGCAGCAGGATCGACAGTATGCAGAGGGGGACTATGCCGATGCTTAGCTTGCTTATCCTACCTTTCTGGCTGGCTCAATGCCTGCATGCTCATTTCGTAAGTTGACCTAGGCATATAGAGTTCATTTCTAGTCTAAGCATATGGACTTTATTCTTAGTCTAAGCTCAGACCGGATAGAGGGCTAGGGTAGTAGGACCCATAACAGGATGGATAGTACGTAGAGAGGGATCAGGTCGATCTTCGGCTTACGAATCTTGCCTCTCTAGCTGGCTCAGTGCCCGTACCTTCATTTTGTGGGTTGACTTATACATACAGAGTTCATTCCCAGTCTAAGCCCCAGCCACACCGAGGGACTCGTAACAAGATCTATAACCATCGAAGGGGACCAGGTCAATCCCTATCTTACGCATTTTGGCTCTCTGACTGGCTCAGTGCACGCATGCTTGTTTCATGGGTTGACTTAGGTATACGTAGTGCATTCCCAGTCTTGACCAACCAAGGGCCGGATGCTATCGATGGCGTTTGGGGTAACAACCAAGGGGGACCTGTAATAGGATCCTTGTCTGGTGCATCCTACCCTCGAGGTTAGTTTAGTGCCCGCACACTTATTTCGTGGGTTGACTAGGGTGAACGGAGTTCTTTCCCAATCGAGACTGAAAGACAGAGGGCCCCAGGTCATACCCAACCCCGGAAGGGGGCAACGTGAAAAAAAGAAAGGTCGATGGGGGAAAGGGAGGAAGGGACAAATCAAAACGATAAAGGGTTAAATCTCAGTGGATCATGGCAGTAAGGCCACTCTGCCACTTACAATACCCCGTCGTGTATTTAAGTCATCTGTAAAGGATTCTGCCTATCGCTTGGTGGGAATTAAGCACCAAGGAGGCCTGCATGGCTCATCTGTCGCGGGGGCTACACCTACAACATGTGCCCTTGGGGGCCATGGGCCCCTACTGCGGGTTGGTAATGAAGCGGCAGGCAAGTGCATCACTTCTAGCCCGAATTCTGACTTAGAGGTGTTCAATCATAATCCAGCGCATGGTAGCTTCACCTCACTGGCTTTTCAACTAAATGCGATGACCAATTGTGCAAATCAATGGTTCCACTTGTACTAGGTTGAATTACTATCGCGACGCTACCATCAGTAGGGTAAAACTAACCTATCTCACGATGGTCTAAACCTAACTCATGTTCCCTATTGGTGGGTGAACAATCCAACATTTGGTGAATTTTGCTTCACAATGATAGGAAGAGCCGACATCCAAGGATCAAAAAGCAATGTCGTTATGAACGCTTGGCTGCCACAAGTCAGTTATCCCTATGGTAACTTTTTTGACACCTCTAGCTTCAAATCCCAAAGGTCTAAAGGATCGATAGGCCACGCTTTCACGATTTGTATTCGTACCAAAAATCAGAATCGAATGAGCTTTTACCCTTTTGTTCCACACGAGATTTCTATTCTCGTTGAGCTCATTATAGGACACCTACATTATCTTTTAATAAATGTGCCGCCCTAGCCAAACTCCCTACCTAACAATGTCTTCCACCCAGATCGACCGGCTAAGGTTGAGCTTGGGTCTAAAAGAAAGGGTCGTGCCCCGCCCTCAATTCACGAAATAAGTAAAACAACGTTAAAAGTAGTGGTATTTCAATTTTACCAGGGGGCTCCCACTTATCCTACACCTTTCAAGTCATTTCACAAAGTCGGACTAGAGTCAAGCTCAACAGGGTCTTCTTTCCCTGCTGATTCCACCAAGCCCGTTTCCTTAGCTGTGGTTTCTCTGGATAGTAGACAGGGACAGTGGGAATCTTATTAATCCATTCATGTGCATCACTAATTAGATGACGAGGCATTTGGCTACTTTAAGAGAGTCATAGTTCCTCATGCCGTTTACCTGTGCTTGGTTTAATTTCTTCACTTTGACATTCAGAGCACTAGGTAGAAATCACATTACGTGAACATCCACAAGGACCATCGCAATGCTTTGTTTTAATTAAATAGTTAGATTCCCCTTGTTCGTACTAGTTTTGAGTCGACTGTTCATTGTCTGGGAAAGGCCCCCGAGGGAGCCGTTCCTAGTCCATTCCCTGGTCGACATGCGGTGACCCGCTCTCACTGTGGGAATAGCTCGAATAGTGCACCAATAGCCAATGAGTTCAGGACTGGGACACCCATGCCCAGCCCTCATAGCCAATCTTTTTCCCGAGGTTACGGATCCATTTTGCTGACTTTCTTTGCCTATATTATTCCATCGACTAGAGGCTGTTCACCTTGGAGACCTGATGCGATTATAAGTACGATTGAGCACGGATGGCACTCGATCTTTCATATTTTCAAGGGTCATCAGGGGCACACCGGACGCAACATGACGTGCAGTGCTCTTCCAACAGCTGGACCCTATCTCCAGCTGAGCCATTTCTAGGGTGGGCGAGCTGTTAAATGGGAAAGATAACTCTTCTTAAGGCCCCCACCGACGTCTCCAGACTCTCTAACATTGCCGTTAGCCATCGTATCCCGGTTCAAGAATTTTAACCAGATACCCTTTCGAAGCTCGCACGAGACACACTGTCGAATGGGTTTCCCCCGTCTCTTAGGATCGACTAACCCATGTGCAAGTGCCATTCACATAGAACCTTTCCCCTTTTTGGCCTTCAAAGTTCTCATTTGAATATTTGCTACTACCAATAAGATCTACATCGATGGTCACTCTGCTCAGGCTCACACCCTAGGTTTTACGATGACCATCACTCCCTCTTACTCATCGGAGCCTAGCCCTTGCCCGAACGACTGGGTATAGGTCACGCGCTTAAGCGCCATCCATTTTTAGGGCTAGTTGATTCAGCAGGTGAGTTGTTACACACTTCTTAGTGGATTTCAACTTCTATGACCGTCGTCCTACTGTCTTAATTGACCAACACCCTTTGTGGGTTCTAGGTTAGCACGCAGTTGGGCACCGTAACTTGACTTCTGATTCATCCCTCATCGCCCGTTCTGCTTACCAAAAATGGCCCACTTGGTGCTCTCGATTTCGTGGTGCGGCTCAATGAAGCAGTCAAGTCATCCTACCTATTTAAAGTTTGAGAATAGGTCAAGGGCATTACGCCCCTGATGCCTCTAATCATTGGCTTTACCCAATAGAACTTGTCGGGGGCTCTAACTATCCTGAAGGAAACTTCGAAGGGAACCAACTACTAGATGGTTTGATTAGTCTTTCACCCCTATACCCAAGTCAGATGAATGATTTGCACATCAGTGTTGCTGCGGGCCTCTACCAGAGTTTTTTCTGGCTTCACCACGCTCAGGTATAGTTCACCATCTTTCGGGTCTCGACGGGCATGCTCGCACTCGAACCCTTCTCAGAAGATCAAGGTCAGTCGGTGGTGCACCCGTGAACGATCCCACCAATTAGCTTTCTTGTGCCTTACGAGTTTTTTGGCCCGTTGACTTATACGCATATCAGACTCCTTCGTTCGTGTTTCAGGATGGGCCGAATGGGGAACCCGTAGGTCGACATCGGGAACACGTCGGGGCCATGGCATGCCGAGACGATGCATGCTGCATTCCATGATCATGGTGATGATGACTTCATGAGCGCATCAAAATCTCAAGCTTGGGCCATCATCTTGACCTGCGTTGGTCCATGCCCTGAGCTGATTGGTGGACCGACTCTCACCGTTCCACATCCGACTGGGGTGCATAACCGACCCCCATCCGCTTCTTTCCCAATAATTTTAAACACTTTTTAAATCTCTTTTCAATGTCTTTTTCATCTTTCCCTTATGGTACTTGTTCACTATCGGTCTTTCACCCGTATTCAGCCTTGGATGAAATTTATCGCCCAATTGGGTTGCATTCCTAAACAACCCGACTCATAGACAACGCCTCATAGTGCGACAAGGTTTGGGTACAATGGGGCTTTCACCCTCTTCGATGCCCTTTTCAGGGGATTTGAGCCTAGTCCGCCACTGAAGACGCTTCTCCAGACTATAATTCGAACATCGGGGGTGCTCGATTTTCAAGCTGGGCTCTTTTCGGTTTACTCGCCGTTACAAAGAGAATCTTGGTAAGTTTTTTTTCCTTTGCTTATTGATATGCTTAAACTCAGCGAGTGATCCTGCCTGACCTGAGATCGTGATGCAAACATCAATCGACCGATGCGGGGGGTCTAACGGGCTACGGGTGGACAATGAGTGCGCATCATCGGGGATGAGGCACGCTGGTAGCTCTACCACTAACGGTCACGGTGTTGTCATTGTCGAGGACTCATTTTTGGGCCAACTACAACTAACAAGATCACGGGAGGCCATCTTCCACCTTCTTCCTTCTCGGGAGCTTGATGGGCGAAAGGTCGAGGGGGGGCGATGCCCTATGACACCTAGGTAGGCGTGCCTTCGACCTAATGGCTAGGGGTGTAACTTACGTTCAAAGACTCGATGGTTCATGGGATTCTACAATTCACACCAAGTATCGCATTTCGTTACGTTCTTCATAGATGTGAGAGCTGAGATATCCATTGCCTAGAATCGTTTCATTTTTTCACGACAAAAGCAGTCGCGATGCTGCCCGTGCATGCACCACAAACAGAATAAGTAAAATAACGTTAAAAGTAATGGTATTTCAATTTCACCCGGGGCCTTCCACTTATCCTACACCTCTTAAGTCATTTCATAAAGTCAGACTAAAGTCAAGCTCAACAGGGTCTTCTTTCTTCGTTGATTTTGCCAAGCTCATTCCTTTAGCTGTGGTTTTACTGGATAGTAGACAGGGATAGTAGGAATCTCGTTAATCTATTCATGCGCATCACTGATTAGATGACAAGGCATTTGGCTACCTTAAGAGAGTCATAGTTACTCCTATAGTTTACGCACACTTGGTTGAATTTCTTCACTTTGACATTCAGAGCACTGGGCAGAAATCACATTGCATGAGCATCCACAGGAACCATCACAATGCTTTTATTTTAATTAAATAGTCAGATTCCCCTTATCCGTACCAGTTTTGAGTCAACTGTTCATCCCCTAGGGAACGCCCTTGAGGGAGCCATTCCTAGTCTGTCCCTCAGTTGACATGCGATGACCCGTTCTCATCGCGAGAGCAACTCGAGCAGTGCATTGATAGCTGACAAGTTTGAGACTGGGACCCTGTGCCCAGCCCTTAGAGCCAGTTCTTTTCCTAAGGTTATGGATCTATTTTATCGACTTTCCTTGCCTACATTGTTTTATTGACCAGAGGCTGTTCACCTTGGAGACCTGATGTGGTTATGAGTATGACTGAAAGCAGACGGTACTCAGTCCTCTAGATTTTTAAAGGCCGCCAGGGGCACACCGGACACCACGTGACGTGCGATGCTCTTTTGACCTCTGGACCCTACCTCCGACTGAGCCATTTCTAGGGTGGGTGGGCCGTTAAATAGAAAAGATAACTCTTCTCGAGGCCCCTACCGACGTCTCTAGACTCCCTAACATTGCCATCAGCTGTCGCATCTCGATTCAAGAATTTTAACCCAATTTCCTCTCTAAGCTCATATGGGACGCACTGTCGGACGGGCTTCCCCATCTCTTAGGATTGACTAACCCATGTGCAAGTGCTGTTCACATGGAACCTTTCCCCTCTTCGAACTTCAAAGTTCTCATTTAAATATTTGCTACTACCACTAAGATCTGTATAGATGGCTACTCTGCTCAGCCTCGCGCCTCGGGTTTTACAACGACCGTCGCACCCTCCTACCCATCAAGGCCTGGCCTTTGCCCCGACGGTCGGATATAGTTCATGTACTTAAGCGCCATCCATTTTCAGAGCTAGTTGATTCGGCAGGTGAGTTGTTACACACTCTTTAGTGGATTTCGACTTCCATGACCACCTTCTTACTATCTTAATCGACTAACACCCTTTGTGGGTTCTGGGTTCTGGGTTAGCGCACAGTTAGGCACCGTAACTTGGCTTTCGGTTTATCCTGCGTCACCAGTTTTGCTTACCAAAAATGGCCCATTCAGAGCTCTCGATTCCTTGGTGTGGCTCAACGAAGCAGCTACGCCACTTTACCTATTTAAAGTTTGAGAATAGGTTAAGGGCATTGCGCCCCCAATGCCTCTAATCATTGGCTTTTCTTGATAAAACTTGTTGGGGGCTCTAACTATCCCAAGGGAAACTTCAGAGGGAACCAGCTACTAGACGATTCGATTAGTCTTTTGCCCCTATACCCAAGTCAAATGAATGATTTACATGTTAGTATCGCTGTGGGCCTCCACCAAAGTTTCCTCTGGCTTCACCCTGCTCAAGCATAGTTCACCATCTTTCACGTCTCGACGGGTATGCTCACACTCGAACCCTTCTCAGAAGATTAAGGTCGGTCGGTGGTACACCCACAAGGGATCCTGCCAATCAGCTTCCTTATGCCTTACGGGTTTCCTAGCCCATTGACTTGTACGCATATCAAACTCTTTAGTCTGTGTTCCAAGACAGGCCGAATGGAGAGCCCACAGGCTGACATCGAGATCACATCGGTGCCATAGTACATCGAGACGACGTGAGCTATGTTTTACGATCATGGCGACGATGTCTTCGTGGGCACATCGAAAGCTTGGGCTTGGGCCACAGCTACAACCGTGTCGGTCCATGCCCCGAATCGATCGACGAACTGACTCCTGCCATTCCACATCCAACCGAGGTGTATCGGCCCCCATCCACTTCCCTTCCCACAATTTTGAGGACTCTTTGACACTCTTTTCAAAGTTCTTTTCATCTTTCCCTCACGGTACTTGTTCGTTATCGGTCTCTCATCGATATTTAGCCTTGGACAGTATTTATCGCCCGATTGGGGTTGAATTCCCAAACAACCAGACTCACAAATAACGCCTTATGGTACGACAGGGTCTAAATACAATAGGGCTCTCACTATCTTCGGTGCCCCTTTCCAGAGGTCTTAGGCTCGATCTGCCACTGAGGATGCTTTTCTAGACTATAATTCAAGCATCGGGGTGCTCGATTCTCAAGCTGAGCTCTTTTCGATTCACTCACCGTTACTAGGGGAATCCTAGTAAGTTTCTTTTCCTCTGCTTATTGATATGCTTAAACTCAGCGGGTGATCCTACCTAACCTTGGGTCACGACGAGAGCATCGAATCGAGCGATGCGGGGGGTCTGACATTGCGGACTTGTTCGACCAACTTGGGAGCACAAAGTGGTTCACCAAGCTAGATTTGAGGTCAGGCTACTACCAAGTTAGGATCACGGAGGGAGATGAGCCAAAGACAACATGTGTCACTCGGTATGGTTCGTATGAGTTCTTGGTGATGCTTTCAGACTCATGAATGCCCCAGTAACATTCTGCACCTTTATGAACAAGGTACTTTAGTCGTTCCTTGATCGATTTGTTGTGGTTTATTTGAATGACATTGTGATCTACAGCCAGACTTTGGGAGAGCATGTAGACCACTTGAGGTAGGTGTTCAAGGTGTTGTGGGTGCACAAGCTATTTTTCAAGAGGGAAAAATGCTCATTTGCCCAATAGGAGATCCCATTCTTAGGCCACATAGTGGGAGGTGGTAGGATACGCATGGATGAAGGCAAGATGCACGTCATCCTAGAGTGGAAACCACCAGCCAAGGGCACTGAGTTGAGATCATTCCTTGGGTTGGTCAACCACTACAAGTGCTTTATCAATGGTCACTCAGCAATAGCCACACCATTGACTAACTTACTTAAGAAAGGGAGAGCATAGGAGTGGAGTGCAGGGTGCCAAGAAGCCTTTGACAGGTTGAAGTGGGCTATTACCAAAGAGCCAGTCTTGGCCTTGCCAGACCATGCCAAGCCGTATAAGGTGCATACAGATGCATCATACTTTGTTATAGGGGGCGTGTTGATGTAAGAGGGACATCTAATCACGTTTGAGAGTAAGAAGCTGAACGAGACTGAGCACAAGTACGCAGTCTAAGAAAGGAAGATGACTGTAGTGGAGCACTATTTGCTCACTTTGTGCCATTACTTGTTGGGGTTAAGGTTTATGGTTAGGATGGACATTGTGGCGACTAGCTACTTCCAGACATAGAAGAAGCTGTCCCTCAAGCAGGCGAGATGGTAAGATTTTCTTATGGAATTTGATTTCCAGATGGAGTACAAGCCAGGGCAGGCAAACCTGGTGGTAGATGCCCTGAGCAGGAACACTAACCTTACTGCCATTAGCCAACCAGAGGGGTCACTAGTGCCACGCATCAAGGAGGGACTTACGTATGATCCTACAGCCAAAGCTCTTATGGAGTACGCCTAGCAAGGTAAGACTAGGCAGTTTTAGGTGCAGGATGGTTTGTTGTACACCAGGGGTAGCAGACTATTTGTGTCACAGGATGGGAAGCTCAGTAAGGAAGTTTTGCAAGAGTGTTTGATTCAAGGTGGGTTAGACACCCAGGAGTGAGTTGTACCTTAGTGTTGATCAAGGATCGGTACTACTGGTGGCACATGAGGGACGATGTGGAGGCCTATGTAAAGACTTGTCTTGTGTGCCAATAGGACAAGGTGGAGCTCAAAAAATCAGGCGGTCTCTTGGAGCCATTGCCAGTGCCAGAACAACCACGGTAGAGTGTTTCTCTGGACTTTATAGTCGATCTACCCAAAGCAGAGGGGTTTGAAAGCATCATGGTAGTGGTAGACAAGTTTTCCATGTATGGAATCTTCATTCCAGCAACCAAGGAGTGCCCAACCAAGGAGGTAACTTGATTGTTCCTAAAAAACATGGTATCTAAAATGGGGACACTTTTTCCAACAAAGGCATATCTTGAATAGAGGGTGAGTAGGTGCCGATGGTGGTCGGGGCATGTGCCCACACCAAAGGCTAGCGCCTGTTGATGGTGTTTGATGCGACTGCCCTCACCAAGGGCCATCTTTTATCGATGCTGATCAAGGCAGGTGCCCGCACTGGTTCCAACTTGTGCGCATGCTGATTGAGCCATGCATGGACTGATGGTGGTCGAGGCATCTACCTACACCAAGGCCCAACACGTGCCGATGTTGTTTGAGGCATGACACGTGTCGACGGTGATCTAGGCAAGTGCCCATGTCACACCTTGGGCGGGCGCGCCAGGCACATCAGGCCCACCAGCACGCGAGCTAGAGGTTGAGGCCCGCACACTAGGCGCGCTGGTGGGTATTTACCGTTCAAGGCCTAGGAGACAAGGTCAGAAGGCCCACCCAGCTTGCAGGCAAGCCCGTGAGGCCAAGGCCTAGCCCGCAGGCTGCCCGCACCACATCCAGAGGGGCCCAAGATGGGAGATATGGAAGTGAATCTTTTGAAAGTTTGTAGGATCAGCAGAAGCCTCCTGGTAGATTTGGTTGACCCTAGAATTCAGGAGTTAGAATCCTGATTGATTGTAATCTTTGTAATTCCTTGATTTTAGCCTTTATTCTAGGGATATTGCCATTAAGTGTAGCTAGAGCCCCAACTATAAATAGAGGGCTGCTCCACCCTCATTTGTACACCATCAAACACTTCTGTTTCGGTGAATACAGAGCATATTTCCAGCATTCTGCCTTATTATCCTATTTCTCTTTAACTTGCATAATCAGCCCTTCCCATTGTTCTAGTGCCTGCACGCTTATGTTTTAGCTGACTTAGGCATAAAGGAAGCGATTCCAAGCCTAAAGCTGCATGGATTCTGAGTCTAAGGTCAGAGCCTGTGACAGTTGGTATCAGAGCAAGTTTAGTTCTGCGTGTTTATGTTGTGCAAGTTAGATCGTGATTGAGGAGATGGCATCCCAAAGTGACGTTGTTAGCCAACAACCAGAGGCCCAGGAACAGGGGTGTGGAAGAGGCAAGAAAGCCAGTTCAAGAGATATATGGTCTACCATAGACAGTAGGCTGGCCAAGGTGGAGGTGACCATAGGTGACATGAGGGAAAAGCTTGAGGAAGTGGAGACTCACATTGCATCGCTAGACTCCGTGGGGGAGAAGATCCAAGGTGAGCTACAAGCTACTCTCAATAAAGGCATGGGCTTGATCACGTAAAGGAATGAGGCCTTGGAGGTTGAAGTGGTGACTTTACATGATGGCATAGAGGCCATGCGCCAGTGGATGGAAGAGCTTGGTAGCGAGCTTGTTGCTTGCAAGACTACCATTAGGAATGGCATGTTTGATTAAGATGGATGTCCCCAAGCCTATAGAGTTTAAGGGAACTAGAGCAGCCAAGGAAGTAGAAAACTGCCTATAGGGTATGGAACAATATTTCTAGGTCATCGGTATGCAAGACGAGACAATAAAGGTAAACACTGCTGCTATGTATCTCACTAATGTAGCCTTGTTGTGGTGGAGGCGCAGGTGTGATGATGTTAGGCATGGGAGCACCAAGATTGGAACCTGGAAAGAGTTCCAAAAAGAGTTTAGAGAGCAATTTTACCCAGAGTATGCCGATGATGAGGCGTGGGCAAAGTTACGCCGGCTGAGCCAGCAAGGGGACATACGGAGTATGTTTAAAAATTCTCTGAACTGATGTTATAGATCTCAAATCTAGGTAAGAAGGATGCCTTATTTGCTTTCATGGATGGGCTGAAGCCATGGGTGAAGCATGAATTACAACGAAGGGGAGTTCCTGACTTGGCTAAAGCCATGACTACTACTGAGTCCTTGATAGAGTTCAAGCCTCTAAACAAGTTTGAGTCTTCCAAGCCCAAGGGTAAAGGTAAGGATGAGAGTGCCCGAAAGAAGCAGTCCAAGGGAAGGATCACGACTGGGAGTCCAAGGAGGGGGACTAAGACCATTCAACCAAGGATGACAAGAGGAAGCCATCAGTAGGCAAATGGAAAGCAAAAGGGGATCGAGAGCCACTAGCATGCTACCTATGTGGAAGGAGCCACATAGCTTGCAATTGCCCATAAAATGGCAAGCTAGCTATTGTAGAGAAGAAGTCTGACGAGGAGCCAGAGATAAGGGCAGTAAAGCTTAGGTCATTGGTGTTCAATGCTATCCAGAGTAAGGGGAGCCGTAAGGCAAAGGGCTTGATGTTTATAGATCTGATGGTTACGTGTCAGAAGGTGAGTGCATTGGTGGACATAGGTGACTCACATCTTTTTATTTTAGGTGATGGAGCCTAGAAGCTCGGACTAAAGGTGCAGCAAGGGACTGGTACCATTAAAATGGTGAACTCTAAGAAAGTTCCTACCATTGGAGTAGTGCGGGGAGTAGAGTTACAGCTTGGAGACTATAGAGGTAATACCCCTTGATGACTATGAGTTTGTGATTGGTTGGATTTCCTTGTTTGGATTAACGCCCTCCTTGTGCCTTTTGCCAATTGCATTTGCCTCTTGGATGCACGGTGCCAATGCCTAGTGCCATTAAGAAGAGGGTCTGGAGTTGGGTTACAGGTGGTCTCAGCTATCCAATTTGCCAAGGAGGTAAGTAAAGAAGAAGACACCTTCTTGGTAGCCCTAAAGTATGAGGAGCCAAGGGAGAAAGAGATCGAGTCACCCTTGGAGGTGCTAAAGGTGCTGAAAACCTTTAGTGATGTGATACCCATAAAGCTGCCTAGCCAGCTACCACCTAAGAAGGAGGTGAACCACATTGAGCTGGTGTTCGAGGCCAAGACACCAGCTAGAGCCCCTTACCATAAATCCTCACCAGAGTTGGAGGGACATCCAGTCACGTTCGAGAGTAGGAAGCTAAATGAGATTGAATTCAAGTACACGGTCTAAAAGAAAAAGATGACTGTAGTGGTGCACTGCTTGTGCACTTGGTGTCACTACCTGTTAGGGTTAAGGTTTGTGGTTAGGATGGACAATGTGGTGACCAGCTACTTCCAGACGTAAAAGAAACTGTCCCTCGAGCAAGCAAGATGGCAAGATTTTCTTACAAAATTTGATTTTCAAATGCAATAGAATCTAGGGTAGGCAAACCTTGCAGATGCCTTGAGCAGGAAGGCTAACCTTGCTGCCATTAGCCAACCAGAGGGGTCACTGGTGTCGTGCATCAAAGAGGGACTCGCGTATGATCCTACAGCCAAGGCTCTTATGGAGTATGCCCAGCAAGGTAAGACTAGGTGGTTTTAGGTGCAGGATGGTTGGTTGTACACCAGGGGCAGTAGACTGATTGTGCCGCAGCATGGGAAGCTCAGCAAGGAAGTTTTGCAAGAGTGCCATGATTTAAAATGGGTTGGACACCCAAGAGTGAGTCGTACCTTGGCACTGATAGAGGATCGGTACTACTGGCTGTATATAAGGGACGATGTGGAGGCCTATATGAAGACTTGTCTTATATGCCAATAGGATAAGGTAGAGCTCAAGAAATCAGGCAGTCTCTTGGAGCCATTGCCAGTGCCAGAGCGATCATGGAATAGTGTTTCTCTAGACTTTATAGTCAATCTACCCAAAGCAGAGGGGTTTGGAAGCATCACGGTAGTGGTGGACAGGTTTTCCAAGTATGGAATCTTTATTCCAACAACCAAGGAGTGCCCAACCGAGAAGACAGCTCGATTGTTCTTGAAAAACATGGTTAAGTACTGGGGAGTGCCGAGGACCATTGTTAGTGATCAGGACGGGCATTTCACGAGCAGGTTCTGGACTAAGTTGTTCAAGCTGTTAGGGTCAGACTTAAACTTTTCCACCAGCATGCATCCACAGACCATAGGCGGACTGAGTATGTGAATGGACTATTGGAGGTCTACCTTAGGCATTATGTGAGTGCCACACAAAGGGACTGGCCAAAGCTGCTAGATGTTGCACAATTTTCTTACAGCTTGCAAAGGAGCGAGGCAACGAACTAGAGCCCATTTGAGGTTGTGATAGGGTAATAGCCACTAACACCTAGTTCGATTGCTGCAGGTTATATAGGGTTGAATCCAATATCATACAAGTTTGCCAAGGCATGGCAGGAGCAAACTGACTTGGCCAGAGTCTATCTACATAAGGCGGCCAAAAGGTCGAAGAAGTGGGTATGCCAGAATAGGTGGGACGTGCAGTTCCAGTTGGAGACTTGGTGTTGGTGAAGCTGCATCCCATTAGAGGGCTGCACATAGGCCTAGTGCAGAGGTATGAGGGACCTTTTTGAGTAGTCAAGAGGGTAGGTAAGGTTGCCTAGAAGCTGGATATACCACCTAAGCTGAGGGTACACCCAATGTTTCATGTAAGCATGCTCAAACCGTTCCATAAGGATGAGGGAGATCCAGGATGAGCAGAGTCAAAGCGTACACCATTGGGAGTAAGGGCCTCATATGAGAAGGAGGTCCACAGCATTATAGCTGACAAGGAGGTGAGACAGAAAAATTACCAACCAAGACAACAGTACTTGGTGCACTGGAAGGGACTTCTAGACAGTGTGGTGAACTGGGAACCAACAGAGGACATATGGCAGTTTGGAGACCAGATTAGGTAATACCATGCAGAGGACGCAATGTGGGTGATGCGCAATCAAGTGGGGGAGAATGTCACACCTTGGACGGGTGTGCCAGGCACATCAGGTGCACAAGCACGTGAGCTAGAAGTTAAGGCCCACGGGTATTTGCACGCAAGGCCTAGGAGACAAGGTCAGAACACCCACCCAGCTTGCAGGCCAGTCCCACCCAGCTTGCAGGCCAACCTGTGAGGCCAAGGCTTGGCCTGCAGGCTGCCCGCACTACATCCAAAGGGGCCCAAGGTGGAAGATATGTAAGTGAATCTTTTGGAAGCTTGCAGGATTAGCAGGAGCCTCCTGGCAGATTTGATTGACCTTAGAATTCAAGAGTTAAAATCTTGATTTATTTTAATCTTTGTAATTCCTTGATTTTAGCCTTTATTCTAGGGATACTGCCATTAAGTGTAGCTGGAGCCTCAACTATAAATAGAGGGCTACTCTACCCTCATTTGTACACCATCAAACACTTCTATTTCAGTGAATACATAGCATATTTCTAGCATTTTCCCTTCTTATCCTGTTTCTCTTTAACTTGCGTAATCAGCCCTTCCTATTATTCTAGTGCCCGCACGTTTGTGTTTTAGGCTAACTTAGGCATAAAGGAGGAGATTCCAAGCCTAAGGTCGAACTGATTCTGAGTGTAAGGTCAGAGCCTGTGACACCCACACCAAGGGCCGACTTATGCCGATGGTGGTCGAGGCATGTGCCCGCACCAAGGCCTAGCTCGTGCCGATGGTGGTCGAGGCAACCGCCACACCAGCTCGAGGCATGTGCCCACACCAAGGCCTAGCACGTGTCGATGGTGTTCAAGGCAACTGCCCGCACCAAGGCCCAGCATGTGCCAATGGTGTTCGAGGCAACCGCCTGTACCAGGGGCCATCTTCTATCGTTAGTGATTGAGGCAACCGCCCGCACCAAGGCCCAGCATGTGTCGATTGTGTTCAATGTAATTGCCCACACCAGGGGCTATCTTTTACCGATGGTGGTCAAGGCAAGTGCTCGTACCAAGGGCCGACTTGTGTCGATAGTGGTCGGGGCATGTGTCAGCACCAAGGCCCAGCACGTGTTGATGATGGTCGAGGTAACTGCTTGCACCAAGGCCCAGCACGTACCAATGCTATTCGAGGCAACCGCCCGCACCAAGGCCTAGCATGTCCCAATGGTGTTTTAGGAAACCGCTCGCACCAGGGGCCATCTTCTGCCGATGGTGGTTGAGGCAAATGCCCACACCAAGGGCCGACTTATGCCGATGGTGCTCGAGGCAATCGCCCGCACCAAGGCCCAGCATGTACCAATGGTGTTCGAGGCAACCGCATGCACCAGGGACCATTTTCTACTGATGCTGATCGAGGCATAGCCCATGCCGATGGTGGTCCAGGCAAGTGCTTGTACCAATGGCTAGCTTGTGATGATGGTGGTCGAGGCAAGTGCCCGCACCAAGGCCCAACACGTGCCGATGGTGCTCGAGGCAACCTCTCGCATCAAGGGCCATCTTCTATCGATGCTCATCAAGGCATGCATGTGTCGATGGTGCTCGAGGCAAGTGCCTATACCAAGGGCCAGCTTGTGTCGATGGCGGTCGAGGCAAGTGCTTGTACCAAAAGGTAGCATGTGCCGATGATGGTCGATGCATGTGCCATCACCATGCACCATCATGTGCGGTTGATGGTCGAGGCCTTGGCTGAAGTTTGATTTTGAGCGACGGTGCACATGTTGGGCTCAAGCATGTGTTGGTGCCGTATTTTTTTTTCTCGGGGCACCATCATCGGAGAACCTGACCGACGACATTAGGGGTTCCAGCAATTGGGGGGCCGAGGGGTGTACGCATATGATGTGCGATGGGTGCTGGTACTTGGCCCTTATATTGGCCCCCTATCCCTTAACAAACCTCGAGAACTTACACTCTCTTAAAGAGCATATGAGATTTTACAAGTTTGCTACTGGTAGCCATTCGAGTATCTGAAATGAGGACACTTTTTCGAATGGTCACAAAACCTTCTACACTTCGAGTTTTTAGCTGAATTTTTTTATGCATGCATTGGGGCCAAAGCTCCTTCCAAAACAATTTTAAAAAACCCCGAACCGTAAAAATTTTTGAAAATCATGAAAAATAGAAAATGAGTCATCTTGCCATGAAACTTCACATGAAGGCTTAAGGAACCATTGTATGAATTTACAAGCCATAAAAATTACATTGGCATGGCAGATATATGAAGATGTGCCTAAACCCACCTACCACCCGATTGTGGCATGCATGGTGCTCGGCTCGGGCTCAGGACACCCACGTGTGGTGTGCGGGCACTAGAGAGTGCTCATGTGAATTCACAGGCCATAAAAATGGTATTGGCATGGCAAAAATATGAAGATGTGCCTAAACCCACCTACCACTCGATCGTGGCGCGTATTGGTGCTCGGCCCAGGCTCAGGACACTCGCACGTGGTGCGTGGGCATTGGGGAGGGCTCATATGAATTCATGGGCCATAAAAATGGCTTTGGCATATGGAGTTCTTTCCCAGTCTAAGCTTCGATCAGACCGAGGGTTATGGCAACAGGACCCGCAATAGGATCGACAGCATGAAGAGGGGAACCCGATCGATCCTCAGCTTGTGCATCCTGCCTCTCTGGCAGGCGTAGTGCCCGCCCACTTGTTTCGTAGGTTGATTTAGGCATACATAGTTCATTCCGGTCTAAGATCAAACCGGACTGAGGGTTGTGGTAGAAGGACCCGCAGAAGGATCGGTAGCACGTAGAGGGGGATCGGGTAGATCCTTAGCTTATGTATCTTACCTCTCTGGTTGGCTAAATGCCCGCACGCTCGTTTCATAGGTTGACTTAGGCATACGGAGTTTATTCCTAGTCTAAGCATTCATTCCCAGTCTAAGCTCGAATCAGACCTAGGGTTGGGGCAGCAGGACCCGCAGCATGCAGAGGGGGATCGGGCCGATCTTCGACTTACGCTTCTACCTTTTTGGCCTGCTCAGTGCCCATACGCTCGTTTCGTGTGTTGACTTAGGCATATGGAGTTCATTCCCAATCTAAGCCCTAGTCGAACCGAGGGACCCGCAGTAGGATCGGCAGCACGCAGAGGGGGACTGGGTCGATCCTTGGCTTGCTCATTTTGCCTCTTTGGCCAGCTCAGTGTCCGCATGCTCGTTTCATGGGTTGACTTAGGGATATGGAGTTCATTCCCAGTCTAAGCCCCAGTCGGATCGAGAGACCTGCAGCAGGATTTGTAGCCCATCAAGGGGGACCGGGTCAATCCCTAGCTTACGAATTCTAGCTCTTTGGCTGGCTCAGTACCCGCACGCTTGTTTCATGGGTTGACTTAGGCATATGTAGTGCATTCCCAGTCTTGACCAACCAAGGGCTAGACGCTATCGACGACGTTTGGGGCAACAACCAAGGGGGACCTACAGCGGGATCTTTAGCTCGGGCATCCTGCCCCTGTGGTTGGTTTAGTGCTCGCATGCTCATTTCATGGGCCGACTGGTTGGTTTAGTGCCCGCACACTCATTTCATGTCCCGTCCCAGCCAAACTCCCCACCTGACAATGTCTACCGCCTGGATCGACAGCCCGAGGTTGGCCTTTGGTCTAAAAGAAAGGGGTCATGCCCTACCTCCGATTCATGAAATAAGTAAAATAAAGTTAAAAGTAGTGGTATTTCAATTTCGCCTGGGGGCTCCCACTTATCCTACACGTCTCAAGTCATTTCACAAAGTGGGACTAAAGTCAAGCTCAACAGGGTCTTCTTTCCTCACTAATTCTATCAAGCCCGTTCCCTTGGCTATGGTTTCGTTGGATAGTAGATAGGGACAGTGGGAATCTCGTTAATCCATTCATGCGTGTCACTAATTAGATGACGAGGCATTTGGCTGCCTTAAGAGAGTCATAGTTACTCCTGCTGTTTACCCGTGCTTGGTTAAATTTCTTCACTTTAACATTCAGAGCACTGGGCAGAAAATCACATTGCATGAGCATCCACAGGGACCATCGTAATGCTTTGTTTTAATTAAACAGTCAAATTCCCCTTTTTCATATCAGTTCTAAGTCGACTGTTCATCACCCGAAAAAGGCCTCCGAGGGAGCAGTTCCCAATCTGTCCCCCGACTGGCACGTGATGACTTGCTCTCACCACGAGAGTAGCTTGAACAGTGCACCGGCAACCGATGGATTTGGGCCTAGGACCTCTGTTCCCAACCCTCAGAGTCAATCTTTTCTTCAAGGTTATAGATCCATTTTGTCGACTTCCCTTGCCTACTTTGTTCATCGACCTTAGGCTATTCACCTTGGAGACCTGATGCGATTATGAGTAGGATCAGGCACAGACAGCACTCAGTCCTTTGGATTTTCAAGGGCTATCGAGGGTGCACCGGACACCATGTGACATGCGATCCTCTTTCGACCGTTGGACCCTACCTCCGATTGAGTCATTTCTAGATATGCCTAAACCCACCTACCACCCGATCGTGGCACGTATGGTGCTCGGCTCAGGCTCAAGACACCCGTGCGTGGTGTTTGGGCACTGGAGAGTACTTATGTGAATTCACAGGCCATAAAAATGGTATTGGCATGACAGAAATATGAAGATGTGCCTAAACCCACCTACCACCCGATTGTGGCGCGCATTGTTGCTCGACCTGGGCTCAGGACACCCACGCATGGTGCGCGGGAGTTGGGGAGGGCTCATATGAATTCATGGCCCACAAAAATGGCTTTGGCATATGGAGTTCATTCCCAATCTAAGCTCTGATCAGACCAACGACAACAAACAGAGGGGAACTTGACCACTCCTCAGCTAGTGCATCTTGCCTCTTTGTTTGACGTAGTGCCCGCCCGCTTGTTTCGTAGGTTGACTTAGGCATACAAAGTTCATTCCTAGTTTAAGATCAGACCAAACCGAGGGTTGTGGTAGCAGGACCTGCAGCAAGATCGGTAGTAAGCAGAAGGGGACTGGGTTGATCCTCAGGTTGCGCATCCTGTCTCTCTGGTTGACTCAGTGCCTGCACCCTCATTTCGTGGGTTGACTTAGGCAAACGACGTTTATTCCCTGTTTAAGCATACGAAGTTCATTCACAGTTTAAGCTCAGACTGAACCAAGGGTTGAGACAGCAGGACCCACAGCAGGATCGACAGCACGTAAAAGAGAATCGAGCCAATCCTCGACTTGCACATCCTGCCTCTATGGCCGGCTTAGTGCCCGCACACTTGTTTCACGGGTTGACTTAGGCATACAGAGTTCGTTCCTAGTCTAAGCCCCAGTCGGACCGAGGGACCTGCAGCAGGATCAGCATCACCCAAAGAGGGACCAGACCGATCCTTGGCTTGCGCATTCTGCCTCTCTGGTCGGCTCAACACCCACACGTTTGTTTTGTGGGTTGACTTAGGCATACGGAGTTTATTCCTAGTCTAAGCCCCAGCCAGACCGAGGGATTTACAGCAGGATCCGTAGCACATCGAGGGGGACTGGGTCGATCCCTAGCTTGCGCATTCTGGCTCTCTGGCCAGCTCAGTGCCCGCACACTTATTTTGTGGGTTGACTTAGGCATACATAGTGCATTCCCAGTCTTGACCAACCAAGGGCCAGACGCTATCGATGGCATTTGGGGCAACAACCAAGGGGGACCTGCAGCGGGATCCTTGCCTCGTGCATCTTGCCCCTGTGATTGGTATAGTGCCCACACGCTCGTTTTATGGGCTGATTGGGGCGAGTGGAGTTTGTTCTCGATCAAGACCAAGGGATAGAGGGCCCTGGGTCATGCCCAACCTCGGAGGGGGGCAACGTGAAAAGAAAGAAAGTCAGCGGGGGAAGGGGAGGGAGGGATGAATCGAAGCGACAAAGGGCTGAATCTCAGTGGATCTGGGTGAATCAATGGTTCCTCTCATACTAGGTTGAATTACTATCATGATGCCGCCATCAGTAGGGTAAAACTAACCTATCTCACGACGGTCTAAACCCAGCTCACATTCCCTATTGGTGGGTAAACAATCCAACACTTGGTGAATTCTACTTCACAATGATAGGAAGAGCCAACATTGAAGGATGAAAAAGCAACGTCGCTATGAATGCTTGGCTGCCACAAGCCAGTTATCCCTGTGGTAACTTTTTTGACACCTCTAACTTCAAATCTCGAAGGTTTAAAGAATCGATAGGCCATGCTTTCACGGTTTGTATTCATACTAGAAATCAGAATCAAACGAGCTTTTACCCTTTTGTTCCACATGAGATTTCTATTCTTGTTGAGCTCATCTTAGGACACCTATGTTATCTTTTAACAGATGTGTCACCCCAGCCAAACTCCTCACCTGACAATGTCTTTCACCTAGATCCACCGGTCAAAGTTGACCTTGGGTCTAAAAGAAGGGGTCGTACCCCA